>NW_005871135.1:1000719-1032535 GCF_000147115.1 Myotis lucifugus
AACCATGGCCTTCAGGGTCCAGTCTTAGACCACACTCACATGCTAAACCCCCCTCTTCTTTCTAGCCAGGGGGACAAACATCACCTACATTGAATTTCTTGTAATAACTCAAACATGACGTGGCTCCTCGTCTGCAACTCTGATATGACTGTTGCCTCTTCCTTCAAAGCACCCCCCAGTCCCAAGTCACCATCAAACAATTACTCCTCCACATTCCAGAACCCCATTTGGTGTCCATTTTTACTGGCAATCTTCAGATATCATGATAGCAGGGCTATGCATAGACCACAACACATATTAAAATCTCCCCTCTTCCTTCTAGCCACATCTCTGACATCCTGCCCGTTTTCTGGCACCATTCCCTTAAAAGAAGTCACATAAAAAACTCCTCCTCCACCCCATTTCTTTGTATTCTTGCTTTGTGCTCTAAGAGAAGACGTCTCCAGCCCAGGCCATACACTTCTTGTCCTTCGTTTCTGCTTTTCTCTGGTTGCTGTGGCTCTTCCTTCATTTTCTGAATCATAAAGATGTTAAGGACCAATAAAGCAATTACAAAGCAGCCCTTTGAGGGCAAGAGATAACATGGTGAACGAGCCTGAACCCACCGAGTGGGCAGCGGGAAGGGCAAGGCTAAGAATGTTGGCCCCGTCCGCATCCAGCAGTAATTTATACAACTGCCCCGTCACTAACTGGGCAATGCTGCACGGTGGCCATCACCACATCGTCATCCCTCTGTGTCCCCACCTTTCCATGCAGCAGGGCTTTCCTGGGAGGGTGCTTCTGCTCCCCAGTCTACTGCGCACCATCGTTTCTCCTGCCGAGCTTCAGTTTCCTGCTGGTGGTTGCAGTCTACCTGCCACGTGTCACTGTCCTGTGACACTTGAGCCATCGCAGAGTGAAAGCTGCTTGGCAGCTTGATATTGAGCCCCCTCCCCCTTTGCGTTATATCCGTGAGAGAGGTCCCACACCGTGTGCATGTTCTGCCATGCTGAACAGAATTAGCTGAATTAGAAACCTCATTGTTCGCTCGCAGCATTCACACCTTTCCAGTTGGTTGGCTCAGCCACAGATCTGAGCAACAACCACAATAGTGGAACTAAAATCATCACTCCCTCTGCTGATTAGATTTTTTTTCTAGGGTCAGATGACTTAGCTATGCTTATCCTCCCTTAGAACACGTACACAGCCCGCTTCCCCCTCCTTCCACCACCCCGTCCAACTTAGGGTGCTTCTCAGCACCTAGGTTACAGACAAGCCCACCATGACTGGCCCCTAGTTTGAGCTGCAGCCTATTTCTACTGAGATATATTCTCTGCTCCTCATCTTTCTGTATTTATTTGTTCTTATCAGTTTGTATCTCTTTCCTTTAAGCCACTTGGAACCCTTTGTGGAGTGAGCTAGGCAGTAAATGAAGACATGGATGTATCCGTACACGAGATGAGTCCATGAGGCAAAGATTGACAGCAGCTAAGATCCAAGAGCAAAGAGCACCCTGAGTAAAAGCGTGGCTGACTGCTGGGCGGGAAAATGGGTGATTGGGGATCAGAGACATATACCCTCTCTTCACATGGAAGGATATACAGAAGATGACAATGGTGAACACCCACAGGACCTTTCTTGTGGATCTGGTGTTCGTGCCCAGAAATCGAGGCATTTTACTTAAGTGTCATTTTTCAAAAAAACTTAGTCCTTTCTAGACAACACACTTCTCTTCATGGGAACCTTTCTAAACAGACGATTACAACCTTTCTGAAAGCATCCGTAAAAATGGACAGATTTCCTTTGATCTCTGTGTGATTGTTTGAAGTTGGCATGTGAGCCTGTGCTCTGACTCCATGCCCTACCCACAGCACTGCCCCGATTCCTTCACTCCAGCGCCTTTCAGTAGCTTCTGGATAGCGAGCGCTTACACAGCCCCTGGTTCTACGCTGAACAAGCCCAGCCATTATCTCACTGGACTCTCACCGGGGACGTGCTGGAGAGACACGCAGAGCATCCACCCTTTCACTAAATAGCTCCACTTATGCAGCTTCTGAAATTCTCGTGTCTGCATTTTATGTCTTGTCTGTCTCCTTGCTTATTGTCTGGACATCACCTTTACCCACATTCTAATTATCTGCTTTTCATGTTTTCTATGTGTTAGGAAACCTGGGAGCCATACTGCATAGGATTATATATGAAGGAAGTTGAGGTCTAAATGAGAGTCTTGTGGTTTGATTGAATAAAGTGGGAGCATCACTTCAGATCCTACTGAGACTTGGGAGAGTCCCCCGTGCTCCCGACGTGGCCAGCGCCCTCAGCCGGCTACCTCTTTCTATTTACAGAGTTTATCTGTCTTGGATTTCAGTTGTTATCCTTTAAATGCACAAACTTCCAGTTATCATGGGAGTGAGGGGGTGCTCTTATTTTATATATGTTGATATTGACAGATGGTGGGAAGATAATCACTGCTTATTAGAATGTAATGTGTCTGAGCATTTAGTCTTTTAGAAATTAATTTTAGACTTTCAACAGCATGGAACTCTATGCACATGTCATCCGTTGGAACTTAATACAGTGGCTGAAATAGTTTTCTATGAACTCTTTGTACCTCTGGGTATATCTTAATGAGAGTCTTTTGGTAGAATTTGCTTAAAGCTTATGAAAACTGTACTTAGCCATGGCTTAATATGAACTGTTCATTGGATTCATTAGGGATTATATCTGAGAATAGGGTTTATTGCATTTCTCATAAAATGTTAATGTTTCTTAATATCTATTAGGATCTATTAGAGTGACACATGCTATGGGGATACGGCTGGTCCGACAGGAGGCTGAGTTTCTGGTTTCAGTGTCTTTTGCACAGTTCTCTCTCTCTAGGTTATCAGCCATCATGATGAACAAAAGAAAAAGAACTGTGGATATTTTTGCAAAGGCCTTGAGTTTGAGGATGACATAAATACAGTCACAGTACAGCGCTTTAGGCAGTGTTTATGGGTAAGGGCATCCTATATCCTCCTATATAATAATCCTACATAATAAAAGAGTAATATGTAAATTGACCCTAACAGCAGAAAGACCAGGAAAGGCCCATTGCTACAATGCACACTGACCACCAGGAGGCAGACGCTCAATGCAGGAGCTGCCCCCAGGTGGTCAGTGTGCTCCCACAGGGGGAGCTCTGCTCAGCCACAAGCCAGGCTGATGGCTGCGAGCTCAGCGGCTGCAGCAGGAGCCTCTCCCACCTCCTCAGCAATGCTGAGGATATCTGACTGATGGCTTAGGCCTGATCCCCTGGGGACTGGGCCTAAGCCAGCAGATGGACATCCTCCCGGGGGAGGCGTCCTGGACTGCGAGGGCACAGGCCAGGCTGAGGGACCCCCCACCCCAGCCTGAGTGCATGAATTTTCATGCACCGGGCCTCTAGTTTAACCATAAGACATAGATGTTGGAACATGGGTCATCTCTTTGCATTTAGACCCTACCCTGAAGACCATCTTCCCTCAATTACCTATGTGCAGACAATGATGTAATAGCAAAGCTATAGCTCCATTTTCAGAGCTGTAGCTCATCTTGTATCTCAGGGGACAGCAAACTCAGGATGTTATAAAAATAACAAATCGTTAAGGAGGGGACCCACAGGTCCGGTCTCGGCCCTACCTCTTCCACTGGCTCCCTTCATGGTTTCTATCAGGTAACTTTCAATTTCATCTCTAACATGGACGGGTAGTAATGCTCACCTCAGAGCATTGCTGGGAGAGCTACATGCAATGATATGTGTCTGAGAAAAACATTTTGGAAACTTCAGTGTGCCAAATTTTAATCTCTTTTCCCATCAGCATCAGGATGCAGGTGAGAGTAAAGGTATGAATCTCTGAAGGGAGTAAGGGTCCCCAACGGAACTGAGTGACTCTTTAATGGGGCCTCTCCACTGTGAGCCACCCACCCTTCCTTTTGTGTTTCTGTGTTATCTTAAAGTAGATTGTCCACAATCCCATTGATCCTTATCAGCCGTAAGTAAAAAGACTGTTTCTGATTCCTCTCTGTCAAAAGACCCAGTTTGGACAGCCTCTTAGGCTTGCTCTCTAGTGGGAATCTTCATTTTGATCCTGTCCATCATTGGCCTACATCTCTATTCCCACAGTTTCTTGGAACCTTTCTCTCTCCCACTGTGATGATCCCTCTACACAGTGGGTGCATTCTTCAGGAGGAAGGCAAAGAAGAACTGAGGTGTAAGTCTATATGGAGCTAGAGATGATACAGCTAGTCTGCTTAACATGTGCAGGTACAATTCATGCTCCATCATACTTAGTCCTCAAAACTGACCTTGGGAAGAAGAGAGTACTATCCTATGTCATGGCCGGGGGAGTGAATGCTCCTAAATTATTTACTTCAATACATGCTCCTGGTAATGGGCAGAAATGCACCTACATTTTCTCTCTGACATCTAAGTAGTGCTGGCTTCACTGGACCAGGCTGCCTCCCAGCATGTTAAGCTCCAGGCTGCCTCCTAATATCATGGATGTTAGGAGGGCCAGAAGATTTCATGAAAGGCGTCCCAAGACCTATATTATGGTATTTTTCTGTCATTCTGTACACTTGAAGGAATTGGATAACTTCTTTGCACCTGTTCCCCCTACTCCTGCATCTGCCCAGCTTGTTGAGGATCAGATGGGACAAAAAAAGAAAAAGGCCTCGGTGGGTGGTCAAGTTCTACATGCAAGTGAGAAACCGCAATCATCCTGGGACCTCACCACATTCTGTCTGATGGTTCAGAGGGTGCAGATGAGATCATCACTTACTAGTCGCTACCACTTCCACAAGGAGACCAGCTGCTTGCCCTCTTGGCACTGACTGGCACCAGTCAAATCTCAGTCAAAGCCCCACTCATTGGTCAGACTTGCACTAAATGGTTGGCACAATCCAGTTTTAGTGGCAGCACATCTACCACTCTGGGTGTCCAGGTTTAGGAAGACGGGGTTCAATCTTTCAGTTTGTTAACTTCTTAATCTGGGCTGGACACTGTGAGTGCCTCTTACGTTTCCTTGAAGGTGATTATAGAGAGGACAAAAGAGGGGATGGCTTAGCATGGAAGTATTACTATGCTCAAGTTTATTTGACTCATGCACAATAATAATGTTAGAAGTGGAAGGAAGAACTTACAGATCCACTAACCTTTGCTGTGCTTATTTATTTCATCCGAAACGTTGTAAGAACCCGTGTGGCAGGCATTGTGCTAGGGATTGGGGAGGCAAAAATGGAATAGCAGAATCCCTGCTCTTTGAGGGCTCAAGATCTGTGGAAAGAGTACACATGGAATATATTTCTTAAGTTGTTTAGTAAGGCCTGAGTAAGTTTTAGTTAGTGGTCAGATCAAAGAAAACCAACGTGGAGCATTCTAATTTAGAAGAGCCTACAGGTAGCATTTCTCCTCACAAACTCTTTGCACACATTTGAATAAACTCTCCTAAGGCTTGTTTCATTGCTTGGGGTTTCAGACCAAGGTGTACTGTCATGGTTCAGCATTGCAACCAACGGCTTCTGCGTGTGAGTTTTGTGCGCATGTGCGGGGAGGGCATGGTGAGCAACACAGTGATGAATACCGTGGCTTGGGAGTCAGCCTCATCTGCCTCTGTCAAATATTTATATGAAGACAGGAAATTATTTAATCTTGCAAAGTTCCATTTTTCTTCTCTATAAACATGCGTACAGATGGGCCCCAACTTACAATGGTTTGACTTATGATTTTTCGACTTTACGATGGTGCAAAAGCGGTACGCATAATAAATTACTAGCTATTCAACACTTTATTATAAAGTAGGCTTTGTGTTAGATGACTTTGCCTAACTGTAGGCTAATGTAAGTGTTCTGAGCACGTTTAAGGTAGGCTGGGCTAAGCTATGGTGCTTGGTAGTTTACATGTGTTAAAGCCATTGTTTAAATTATATGTGTGTATATAAAATCCAATTTTATATGTGTGTATTTCATTCATTTCTGGCGAGAATCAAAATAGTACAGCCACTTTGGAAGACAGTTTGTCTCTTTCTTTTCTTTTTTAAACTTGATTTTTATTGTTGACCTCTACCCAGCCTCCATCCCCTCTCCCCTTACCTCTGGCCATCACCACTGTTGTCTGTGTCTATGTGTTGTGCAAATATGTTCTTTGGCTGATCCCTTCATCTTTTTTCATCAAGTCCCCTCACCCCCTCCCCTCTGACAGCTGTCAGTCTGTTCCATGTATTATGCCTGTTTCTATTTTGTTTGTCAGTTTATTTTGTTCACTAGATTCTCTATAAGTGAGTTCATGTGATACTTGTCTTTATCTGACATGCTTATTTCACTTAACATAATACTTTCCAGGCACCTCCATACTGTCGCAAAAGGTAAGATTTCCTTCTTCTTTACAGCTGTGTAGTATTCCACTATGTAAATGTGCCACAGCTTTTTTATCCACTCATCTACTGATGGGTTTATTGGACAGTACCCCCATGATACTAGTAAATAGAGGAGCATCTGTACTGGTAAGGAATTGGGAGGAGGATGAAAGGAAATGAAATGTGTAAAACCGATAGTGCAGTGTCTGCCGCAAAGTAAGTGCTCAAAATCCTAGCTGTCACGACAATCCGTACATGTAAGCGTGTCCCTGCAGCAACTGGGGTAGGGGCCTGGCCCCAAGCTGTTTCTGACACATGGTATCTGTTTGATCTTGAGAAAGACACATTGTTTCACCAAGTCTCTATTACTTTGTCTTTTGATGACAATGATCATAACTACCCTTTGGGGTTAGGGAGGGAATTTTCTTTTATTCATGCATAGTTTTCATATAGCTATGCCGAGCTCCTATTATGCACTAGGAAATGTTCTAGTTACTGATAATCAGCAGTGAATAAGGTTGACACAACACACAAAGTGCGTGGCAGATATGAGGAACGGAATGCATGTAAGCTCACCACATGCTACTAATAATTAGAGCAGATCAGCCATTACAATTCAATCCAACTTGGTTGTAACTGTAGCTAACATTAACTTTATCTATTCAGAATTACCATTTCCCCCATCGGATATATTTAACAGCTTGTGCATGTGTGATTTTCCCATACTGGCAGCCTGAACTGCCCATTGCAGGCTGCAGGGGCCACTGGGGCCGAACATTTAAATTTCTAGACATTTGCGTGTATTTCATCTTCTATGGGACCCTGCATTTGACCTCAACAGCAGCCTCTCATTTCTATGTAATAAGAAGCCGAGTAGAAAAATCAGACTTTTATCCCTGGAAATCCCTCTATTTCCACCTGTGTTTACAAAAATGATAATGCTTCGCAGTAAACTTTCTCCTCTCACTGACTTCTTAAAATGTGCTTGAGGGGCCAGCAATGATCATTTGGTTCCAAGCCCAACTCCCTAGATTGAAGCGATTGCATAAGCCACTGTGAGTTTCATTTCCTTCCTAGTCCATCTGCTTCCCGGGTATTAGGTCTGGGCAACAGGTCTTGAGAAGAACCTCATCAGGCACTGAGGTGATATACTGCTTGGACAGGAGGGCTGTCTCAGATGCCTTAATGCTGGAACCACCCACAGATCTGCTGTGTCCCGATATGAAGTGGCCTGCAGGTCACAGGGTGTGCACACTGCTTTCCTGACCCTAAACGAGGTGCAATCACACAGAACACCCAGAAGTGTACCTGATTTGCTCACGTGGTTCAGCTCAGGACAAGGCCCTAAGTTCAAGCCACTTCCCACAGCCTCACACATCATACCCAATTGAGCCATAACAGCAATAGTATGTAGGCCAGCGGTTTTTAAACTACAGCTCTCGGGAGGTGACTTCCAGTTGACCCGGGTGTAGTCCTGAAGTTCTGCTATTTTAGGCAGAACAGCTCTGCTTATGTGTGTCATATATTTTGATTCTCTGTAAAATTTTATTTTTATGAAACTATCTTGGGTCCATTTATTTAATTTTTTTTACTTTTGGAAATATTTGAAGGTAATGGTTCCAACTCCTCCCCCTCTGCATCCCTCACTTCCCCTTATATATGGTGACCTCAGGAGCCTTTCCAGAGCGGTGTGGTGTTTGGTAACATCTCATAAGTCCTTGACATATAGTAAATATTCAAAACTTTTAACTGATGGTAATATTATTACTGGTTTATGGTTCCTAATGTTGACATAGGGAATGGTGTTCTGCCTGTCTATGCACTTCCCGTAAGGATATCAAACTGAGTAACTCACTCTTCCGTTAACTCAACCACTGAAGATATTGGTTTCTCCATCTGTGGTCCTCAAAGTGTTCTCTGCACTCTGTGAGTCACCAGAGGGTTAATTTCTAGAAGTAAGCTTGGTCTGCTTTTATGTTTTCTTCTTTTGGAATAATGTTTCAATATTTAATATGTTTTTCCTAACAGAAGTACATTCTAGACCCAGCATTGGGTAATGATATATAATACGGCTTGTTTGGGGCTTATTCAACTCCATCATCTGCTACTGAGATGTTTTCAGGAATTTCATTTACATAAAGATGCACAAAGTATTTGCAGTGTCCTTCATTGAAATCATATTAATGTAAGCAAATTTTAAGTTTTAATGAAGCTGATATTTCTCCTTGTTATTAAGTAAACAAAATTGAGCAGATTTCAACTTGCTAGGCTTCTCTGAGAAGTTCGGCAATTATCCCTCAGGGATGGCTTGTGTACATAGGATGCTTTGAAGGTGAGGCTATAAACTCATACAGTTCTTGATTTTAGGCTCCATCCTTCTTGCGGACTATTCTTCATTTATTCGGGATCGCTGCATATCTCTTCCAGACACTTCCTTTTACAAAATCTCCCTTTTGTGTTTGTTAAGTCACTCAGGTCCAAACACTACTTCAAATCCTTGAATAGAGGCCCAACCTATCCTTTCCACATGTCTGCCTAAAAATACCTATTGTGACCTTGGAACTTCAGGTATTTGTGGAATATCCTGAAATACCTTTAAACTGAATGACCCCTGGGAAACAAATTCACCTAAGATATTTATAATTGCCAAACAACAACAACTGTGGTCCACTGTGGCACAAGAGAGAAGCATTCAGGGTGAAATACCTTCTGATTACTACTAGAGGCAAAAAGAAAATGGACATCTTTCTTTAGTTATTTTCAAAGTTATGTTTATCTTAGGGCACTATTTGCTGCACCAATTATATAAGCTACACCACTCCATTCTTCCCACTTTCTAGTATTAGTGTGTTTACTAGTAATAGTAATAGTTGCTATGAACTGAAGTGTGTTCCCACCTCAACTCATGTATTGAAGCCCTTATTCCCAGTGTGATGGTATTTGGAGATGGGGCCTTTGGGAGATAACTAGGTTTGGATGAGGTCATGAATATGGGGCTCATGATGGGATTAGTGTTCTTCTAAATGACTGGAGAGAGCGCTCACTTGTGTATGTCTCTGTCCCTCTCTCTCTACCATGTGAGACCACAGCAAGACAGTGGCCATCTGCAACCCAAGGAGACAGTCTTCACTGGAAATCAACCCTGCTGACACCTTGATCTTGGACTTCCAGTCGCCATAACTGTGAGAAAACAAATGTGTATTGTTTAAGCCACCTGGTCTATGGTATTTTCTATAGCAGCCCGAATTTACTTAGACAGTATTAGGAGCAATTATCTTTTTAAAAAATATTTTTATTTTTTGTTAATCCTCACCTGAGAATATTTTACCATTCATTTTTAGAGAGAGTGGAAGGGAGGAGGAGAGACACAGAGTGAAAAAACATCGATGTGAGAGAAACACATAGATTGGCTGACTCCCACACGTGGCCCAACCAGGGCCAGGAATGAGCCTGCAACCAAGGCACGTGCCCTTGACCAGAATTGAACCTGGGACTCTTCAGTTCACGGGCGGATGCTCTATCCACTGAACCAAACCAGCTAGAGTAGTAGCAATTATCTTAATTTCCAGCATCTGCTTCATCATTTTTCTCCTTCATTACATTTATTTTTCCTTCCTCTGATTCTCTCTTTGATTTATTTCTTGTCTTTCCCCTTTTTCACTTTAGTTGCCAAATTATTTGCCATCATTTTCATTTCATTCACTCATTCATTCACCACCCTTTATTCTTTTTACTGTTCACTTAGTCTTCTTTTCTTCAATTTATTTCCATTCCCTCTTTTCCCATATTTATTTTTATCATTCCCATTTTCCCCTTCTTGTTCCTCTTCATTTTTCTCTTTCTTATGGCTTATTTCCTTACTCATAATGGCTCTTTTTTTAACTTTTTCATCCCCCCCTTTCCCCCCACTTCCTCTTTCTTTTCTTTCTTCTCCCCCTTTCTTTTTTCCCTTTTTTTCTGTATTTCCCCTAATCTCCTCACAGAGCCTGTTTTCTCCTCCCTTAACCCATCTGTCCTGCCCTTGTGTTATCCTGAAGAGTAATTCTGCTTTCCTTCCATCCTTTTCCTGCAAAGACACGTCTAGAACTAGATGTGTTGTAAGCATAGGATGCAACCGAGCAAGACGACGGATGGCGAGCCACCAGCTCTGGGGAAGGCTCTGTGGCAACCCAAACCCCTCTCTGCCTTTTTTTTCTCTGCTTTTCCTTTATTTTTTTTCCCTTTCACATGAAGGAACCAGCATTAGAATTTTTTTTCTCTTTCCTTGAGGAAGCTTTGCTGACATCACTCAAGGGGAAGGATAACGAGCCCAGAGTATTTTCCAGCCTGGCACGGACAACTGTCGAGGCCAAAGAAAGTCATGGAAAGCACAAAAGGTCCCATATATAATCACCAATTATTTATTGTTATTGTTACAATAAAATAACAGCTTCCATTGTTCCCTCACATGTGCCCGCGGCATGCATCATTTTATTTAATTCCTATAACAATCCTGTGAAGTAGGCACTATTGGTCTTCCTATTTTGCAAATGGGGACTGAAGAGGCTCAAGGGGTTAGAATGCGACCAAGGTCATAGAGCTGGTGCACAGCATACCTGGGAAGAGCACTTTCTTCACGACTGACAGTGTCCATGCAGACAATCCTGGGGGGAGGTTGGGACAGAGGGGCTTTAATGGAACTTCTAAGCTTTGTGAGGCAGCACGATACAGTAGAATGAATTATGCGGACCTAGTTTAAACCTCATGGCCATTTGTTAGGTCAATGATGTTATTCCCATTTCATAAACAAAGGGTGTAAGATTCAGAGGGCATAGGCAACTTGTCCAGCCAAGGTCATAAAGACCTGACTCCAACTGTACATTTTACTTATTAAATAGATATGGGTTTTAAGGATGGATAGAATTTCTTAGGCAGAAAAGGCAGAGGAAATTCTCCAGACAGGGAGGGAGGTTGTAGGCAGAATATAAGAACAGGGAAGACACGAATGTGGTATTTATAGGACATGGAAGAGATTGCACTTTCTGGCTTATTCACACTTGCAAACTTGAGTAAGTCACTTATCTTTGTGAGTTGAAATACCTTTCCATGTAAAATGTGGATCATAGCTGTCCATACAATTGTTACATATTTTCCAATTTAGTGTCAAAGTAAATAAAAATGGCATATGTAAAGTAAAAAAAAAAGAACTCAGCAAAATTATATCAAATGTTGTACCACATGTGTTAGTCTAGGGTAGCTCAAACGGGGTTTATCAAATTTATTTTTCCTCATTATATTTGAATTTATCTAGGTGGCCATATATTGCTATTTTACAGTGAGAAAAATATTTTTTATTTTAAAATAATATCTATTAAACATTATTCATGCAATTGCTTTAGAGGTATTTGATAAAGCATGACGGATACTATGTAAATATAAGATATTGATACTGATATTATTCTCCTCTACTTAGTTATCTTTAGTTACAAAAATATTAAAATGCACAATGACTCATCGAATATTAATTTTTCTTCAAAGTACTAATATTATTTTTTATTTTATTCATTTGAAAAGTCATAATCACATATAGGGCCACACATCTGGAAATTTTTTTCATTTTACTTGTAATAACTTTATTCTCAGACTTTTTTTTGGCATTGACTGTATAGAAGTACTCACTGCTCACAAACTAAGAGGATAGGTCAGCATGAACTGAGGCAAATCAGAGGTACTTTCTTGGAAGCGATGACATTGAAATAAGTTGTTTACACAATGCTGTCCTGCTGAAGAGAAAGTTGGAGGCAACCTGGTGAGGAATATGATGAGGTAAACGCAGGCAGAGAGAAATGAACAGGAACAGAGAGAGGTTCTGAGCAGATGAATCAGAGGGGTCAGGTAACAACATTTAAGACATAAAGTTGGAATATTACAGAGTACAGGGAAATCAGCTAATCGAGAGTTTAAAGATCAGAAGTAATCAACACT
Source organism: Myotis lucifugus (assembly GCF_000147115.1). Classification (NCBI taxonomy): domain Eukaryota; kingdom Metazoa; phylum Chordata; class Mammalia; order Chiroptera; family Vespertilionidae; genus Myotis; species Myotis lucifugus. The sequence continues at coordinate 1,013,037 of NW_005871135.1, forward strand.
GTAGGGACATTTGAAATCCTAGGGATTAAATAGCCAAGACCTCATTTCACTCGCCTAGTTGATTCATTCCAAGCCGACTCATCATATTTGATAGTTAGAGATGGACAAATACTTGAGGGGGAAATAGGGGAAAGGGATCTAGACTTACCTAGAGAAACACAGACATGAAAAGCCAGCCTGGTAAGGATTTTTATATTCATTTATTTATTTATTTATTTAAACGGGCGTGTTTAAAAACAAAAGTAAAGGGGGATATATGTATGGGGCGTGGCTACAGTCTATATTCATTTTTTAAACAAATATTTTCCCAAGAGTCTATTTATAAATCACTTCTTTCCATCCAAGCTCTGCCACAACTACTTATAAGATTTTCTTCTAAATCCTTTATAGCCTTATGTGTTGTGGTTCTTTTTAATCATGAAAATTTGAGTATTACTATTTGACCCTTTTTTCCTTAGAGAGTTTTTCTTTGGATATTATTTCAAAATAATTAAAGCACTTTGAAACTAATAATTCACTGTCTAGAATGAGCGGGAATAGTTATATCTTCTTGTTAGAAAGAATTAGAGGCACCTGCTCATTTCAGGCATGCTCACAAATACTAATCAAACCATAAGGTAGGTCAAAATTCATCCACCACTGTAAAATGTCATAGGAGATGATGAAGAGGAGGAGGAGGATGGTGATGATGACTTTAATAACCACTCTATTTGATTTCTTAGTATTTCACAGGACTTTTTTTTTTTACCATTTTATATCTATGAACTAACTTTATCTTGTTAAGAACTTTGCCCAGTAGACACTACTGTTATTCCCACTTATCTGTAAGAAAGCTGAGGCACTAGAGCAGTGGGTCTCAACCTGTGGGTCGCGACCCTTTGGGGGTCGAACGACCCTTTCACAGGGGTCGCCTAAGACCATCGGAAAACACATATATAATTACATATTGTTTTTGTGATTAATCACTATACTTTAATTATGTTCAATTTGTAACAATGAAATTGGGGGTCACCACAACATGAGGAACTGTATTAAAGGGTCGCGGCATTAGGAAGGTTGAGAACCACTGCACTAGAGGCTAAGTAGCTTGTCTAAGACCTCAGAGCTAGTAAGAGTTAAAGATAGGTTTCAAGCCTAGGTAATCTGGATCTAGTGTTGCAGCACTAGCATTAAAGGAAAGTGATAGCATTGTATTTAAAGTCATTTTAAAGCTTTTAAACCTCCAAGTACAAGTTAATTCTCTTTATTTGATAAAGTTTTATCAGCAGAACATATTCATGTTTATTGATCATTGTTAGAAACTTTGGAGTCTCATAAATAGAACTTAGGGGGAAACTGAAGGGAGAGTATAGATTTACTGAAGGTAACTAAACAAGATTTGGGAGTGGAAGGTGCGGGGAGCACATGGAGTTCATTAACATGCATATGGACATAAGGACATGCATCAGGTGGGAAATCTGCAATAATGCTGCTTTACAAACTATGTCCCAAATCTCATACCAACATTCATTTCTCTCTCGCAGGTCTGCAAGTCAACTGGGAGGCTATGAGTTCAAGCTATGAGTTAGTTTAGGTTGTCCCACCTGTCTTTTATCCCAGGACTTATGTAGTACCTACAAGGGTATGACTGTCTTATTGTGCAGGGCCAGAGTGCAAGCAAAACAGCACAAGCCAATACAAAGCCTCTGGCTGCTCTGTTGTACTTGACATTCACACTCGTTTCCTGTTTCTGAGGCTAAGGAAATCATGGTCAAGCCCCAAATCAGAAGTAGAGACGTATAATTTGTCCTCAGTGAATAATGACAAAGGTTGAGAGGGAAGGGAAATCACGACCTATATTACAATCTACCATGGAGAGCTCCTCTGAGGTTGAAACAACTAAGCCTCTACTTAGAGAAAGGCAATATGACTCTCCCTACTGGCAGGGAGGGGGGCAGGAGAGGGGGAGGGGGCAGGGGGGAGGTAGAAGAAGTCTTGAGGAAAGAAATATTACTCTTCCTGACAAACATGTCACCACTGGGTGGTACTCTTATTCTAGAACAGCATTTTGCAGGATGGAGATGTATTTGAGTGGTCAAAAGAGGACATTTTCAACAGGACATTTACAAGTTAAGTTTTTATAACTCAGGCTGTTGAATACATTTTTTATTTATACATTATGATGTTAATATGTGTGAAGTACTCAAAACAGTGCCTGAAAGAGAATGCTGTGAGAGTGTTGCTATGATGATGATGATGGTGATTATGATAATGATGATGGTGGTGGTGATGATGAAGATAAAGGTGATATCAAAATTGTGAGGCATGTCTGTTCTTTGTATATATCCTTTCTCCTGCTTTTACTCAACAGCAGGTTCTGCAAAATATCCCAGAATGCTTAGATCCTAATAAAGACTTTTTCTAGGTTGCAGGTCTTATGATCAAGGGGAAAAAAAAAAGCAATAAATTCTGGTAATGCTGGACGTTTTTAGTAATATAATTTTGCCTAAAGCATTAAGGATGATTTACAGAGAGGTTTTGGGGATTTAATAAGAAGTATGCAAGAAAGATTTGTTTGTTCTCGACCCAGTTTTAACTGTCAAATATGGAAAAGCTTTTACTTAAAGGGACAACGTTTGGGAAAGGAGTGTGGCTTTTCCAATGTCGGCAAAGGATGTGTCCAAGAATGGCCCAAGCTGGGAAGAGTGTTCTGTGTGCAGCTACATAACCGATAATCTTTTAATTAATGTATTCAAACAGGGTGAAATCTTAAAAATGTATGCAAATCTCACGAATAATCAAAATAAGCAGCCAACCTCCCAAAATATTTAGCAACCCCCCCACCCCCCAAGGGTGTTCACCTACTAAGGTAAAGGACACTTTTTTTTTCTTTATTGATTAAGGTATTACATATGTGTCCTTATCCCCCCACTTTCTTTAAAACAAATTAACAAAACAAAATAAGAAGTAAAGGTTAAGGGATTAAGAGTCTCAGGGAAAATACAACCTGAAATGGTAAGGATCTTTTAATCAGGATGCTCTCTTTCTATTTCTAATGCTAATGGAGAATCTGTTTGGAAAGAGATTTTTCTGTCACCCTATCCTCATTGGTTTGGGATTAAAGCCAAGGTGTTCTGTTCTTCATGGATGTGTCTAATCAGAAAAGAGTCCCAGGACCCTGGCGTGTCTGTGCCCGCAGCCCTTGAAGATTGTTATGCCCAGATTTCAGGATCCCCAAGAAACCACACCAGGGAGCCAGCCAGGTCCTGTGCAAAAGCATAAGAGTCTTTATTTGAGCTAGCTCGGCTCCCCCACCTTGCCGACACAGCAGCAGGAAGCAGAGAGAGAGAACTCTGTGTGGAGAGAGGTTTTATAGGGGGGTTGGAGTAAGGGGAGGAGAAAGGACTGTGGGCCCTGCCGATTGGCCAGGCGCAAGTCGGTGTCTTGATACACAGGATGTGGTCATATCTATGGAGACTTCCCTTGATTGTCATTGGTTAGTTTAAAGAAGTCCTGGGTGTGGCTAGCAGAGGCTTGGGCTTCTGGGAAGAGGCCTTGCCAGCACATGGCCAAGGTAAGATGGAGGGCGTAGCACTTACCCTGGGGCAAGATGGAGGGCGTCCCTTACCCTGGGGCAAGATGGAGGGCCTAGCCCTCGCCCTTTCAAAGATGACCCTGAGATAGTGAGAGAGAGTTTATGTCACCTTCTCAAGTTCACAGTGCATGACAGAGTGGGGAAAAATGACCCAAATGTTTTCATTCTAACTCCAGTGTCCAGTATTGGACTGGATTGTATGTAGTTTCCTCCACCTCTCTTTAGGAAAAATCAGGTTGATGCTTTCATTTCTCTTGTCGGTAAATTGGAAGGACTATATCAATGGCATTGCCAAAGATGTCCCTTTCACTCAATCACTTAGGTCCACAGTTTTTGAGCCATTCCTCATACAGCCATGTTTTGTTTCCCTTTTTTGTTATTTTTGCGTATTGGGTTCAAAGACTTACCAATCAAAGGAATCAAGGAAACTCTGAAGAAAACCTTTGAGAATTCCACATATCCCATGTAGAACACAGAGCCAGATTTCTTATTGGTCTCCATTCCATTCAGGGATAATTATTTTTATTTTGGAAGAGGGGAGGAAAGTTGTTGTTGAAATATTTTAGGAAAGTAAGTTTTGAAAGATACTCTATTTAAGAAGGTGAGTCATGTTTAATCTGATAAATTTAGATCAATGTCATTAGTAGACAGTTATTTAGCATATGCTTTCCAGTGCATGAATCAGCACTTCTGGATTTGAATCTTAGAGATTCTTGATTTCAATTGTTGGCAACTATTCACCATTTGCCTTTCTTAATCTTTAATATTAAACCTTTTGACTCATTCTTCCTTCAGTATCTCGTCCATTGTGTTCTTTATCTAAAACCAGACACTTAAAGAAGCCAGTGATAAAGCCAGAAAAGGTCTGAGAGAACATCTTGCCCCATCCGCCATGAGGACAGTGAGCGGTTAATTGACTTACTCAAGGCCTCCCACAATGATTTCTGTTTGCAAGTTTCTCTTTAACTTCTTCCTGTTTTTCTCAATGCCACCAAACCCTCTTTGTGACAGCTATGGGGAAAGACAAACTCCTTAGTCCCCCTGCCCTCGCTTCAAGGACTGAGAGAGTTTTGTTATTAATCATTTATATATTATCTCTACACTGCTTGCCTCTTTGTTAATCACCTGCATGGAATTTATTGCTATTAATCATCAGATGTGTGTCTGAGTATTACCGGTAATTATCTTTGAATGTTCGTTATCTGTCAGTTTAATTAGTTGTTTTCCCCCTGGAGTACAGACTGATCCAGGTCCCTGACTCTGGGGTGGGTGTGTGTGTGTGTGTGTGTGTGTGTGTGTGTTAATGTGTTTATGTTGTACTTGAATCTGTGTGTGCACATTAATTTTAGATGCCAATTACCATTGCATGAAATAAAACTATAGTTCAAATAAGTATTCCTAACCCTGGGTCACCTATGAAATCCCATACTTCTTGTTGAATGTGAAGGCTGAAAGTAAAGTATAATCTATGAGCCTCTTTCATTTAATCTTATACCTTGCACAATGATTCAGTAGAGTCCTCTACAAACGAATTGGTTTTACTTCTCCAGGAATATACACTATATGCACCTACAGAGGGTTGTTTGTTTGCTTGTTTGTTTCATTTGATGCTTGGAGGTATTAGAAAAGAATGAACCAAAATATGCAATCAGTACTTGCCCACTCCTTTAAGGGTAGCTACATAACTTTATCACCCTCATTTTTGGATGGAGAGTAGAAAGATAGTTTCTATGTCTTAAGGGTATTTAACACTACAGAGGGTGCTTAAAGGGTGCTCAGGGCAGAAGAAAAAATTACATAAGTGCCCAGTCTTCGCTGAGAAGGGCATTTCACTATAGAAGAGAGCCTGCTACCACTGAGCACAGTCACATGGTCAGGAGAAAAAGAATGGGATGAAAAGAAAGAAATGAACATTTGTTGAACGTCTACATGTACCATTTTATTTCACCCTGCCAACAATGGCTCTGAGGTGTAAGTCCCATGAACTCCGATAATTTGCCCAAGGATGCTCAGATGATAAGTAATGGAACTGGAATTTAAACCAAGATCTGCTTGATTCTGAAATTCATACTCTTGTTACTACACCATGCTGCCTCGAGATAAGATATGTACCTAAATAACATGAGATAATAAAGAAATTTAAAAATTAGGAGAAACCCAGGTGGTGTTTCCCTCAAACTCAGAAGGAGGTTCAGATACTTCTAAATGGGCAGTCCAGAGAAATACCGATGGAGATGACATTAGAACAGAAAATCATATGGAATAAAAAGTCTGTGCAAAACCAGTGTGTGCACTTGCATGCTCCCTCCTTACTGGAGTCTCAGGAGCCTAGAAAGATGTCAGTCTTCCAGTGGATTTCATGAAGGCTATGGTGCATTTTATACTGAATGATTCAGATCACAGATGCACAGATTTCTGTGCAGATAAACTGTCCTTTTGTTAGTTGGACATCGATGGGAGGAAGTGCTGTTTAAACACACATGCATGCCCACACATATACCCTCCTCCCCCACCCGACATACTCAATTATTTAATCTACTTGTTGTTCTGGGAAGATAAATCATCTCTTTTCCTCACTCCTGAAGGCCTCTACTATTTTTTTTTCACCCTCACCCAAGGATATTTTTCCATAGATTTTTAGGGCGAGTGGAAGAGAGAGGGAAAGACAGAAACATCAATGTGAGAGAAACATATTGATTGATGGCCCCCTCACAAGCTCTGACCAGGGCCAGCGCCGAGGAGGAGCCTACAACCAAGTATGTGCCCTTGACCAGAATCAAACCCAGGAGCTTTAGTCCTCAGGCCAGCGATCTATCCACTGAGCCAAACCAGGTAGGGCTGAAGACCTCTACTAATGACTATTTGGAAGATGTTTAGTTTCCAAGGTACCTCTACAACCAATTTATCCATTTAATTAGTATTAATTTATTGAATGTAGCCCCTCTGTCCCCAGCACTGTCCTATATACCTTGGGATTTTGCAGAAAAGTGTTTTGGGAGATATAAGACATGGTCCCATTTACCAAAGACCTTACAATTTGCTTAAAAATGACAACTATATATTTATTGACCTCACTAAGTACATTTATGGATGGATGTGTCTCATTTATTTGGTTCAAGTGTAGAGGTTCTCACATCACAGTCCTGGGGAGATGGTTTAGTTAGTGGGGCTTTGTATGAGTCAATGGAGGTGGAAGCACTTTCTATAGACTTAAGGGAAGGGCTGGGAATTTCACATAGGGTAGGCGGGTAATTTGGGGAGCAGGTGCAGGTTAGTGATGACTTTTATAAAGCAAGATAGCAGAGTGCAGAGTTTGGGTGATGAGTCTCTATTTGCAGATGAGGTCATTAAGTCCCTGAAAGGCCAAGTGATGGGTTCAAGATCATATTGCAAATGAGTTAGGAAATCAGTAAGTCTCCTGATGCTGGGCCGAGTGCCCTTTCCTCCAACCCTAATACCACTGGCTAAGTATACATTCAAGCTACAGGGAATGCTGAACAGGGAGTGGACCAGACAGGCTTGGTTATGGCGCAACATGATTATTTGCTCTACTCCCACCCAGAGAAGAAAATTAAAATCATGGACAATTCTAAGTTATAGATGAGTAAAAGAACAATGAAAAGATGACATCTTGCATGTCTAGCACATCTACTATGTGCCAAACATTTTACGAGATTAAGCACGTCAAACTCTCGACCTGCAGGCCACATGCCTCCCTTATTTGGCCCGTATTAGCCTTTGAGTTGGACATGCTTGTACTAGATGTTTTGCACAGCATTTGGTTATCCTTTTGACAATATCAAAAGAAAAGTACTGTTATTCCCATTTTATAGATGGAGACAGAATAGGGCCCCAAAGTCACACAATTAGTAAATGTGAAGCAGGGATTCAAACCCAAATCTCCCTGTATCCAAAATATGCTGTATTTCCATTCTACCACTGTGCCTTTACTCAAGTGGCATACATCTGCTATCTGAATATTCTCCTGTACTCACCATTTATCATTCCCAAATTTGACCAAAACCACTTATCCAAGGTGTAAGGAATGTTTCCTAACTGTCGTGGGAGAAATGAATTTCAGGGCAAGATTACACTTCCTTCTCTTCTCCTTAGAAGTAGGTTCTTCCTTTGGTAGATAATGCCACAACTTCTGAGCAGAGTAGAAACTCCAGATGAAAATTTCTGAAGGTGAGAGAGTGATAGGATGAGTCCATCCTTAGGAGGTATCTTCTCTCCTTGATGTCAGCGGGATTCTGATATCTATTGGCATCTGGCAGAGACAGCTGCTGGCAAATTGCTGTGAAGAAGCCTGGCTTCATTTGGAGGCTTCTTTATTGTAAACCCAGGAGGGATGCATTCTGTGATGTGGGAGAAACCCAATATGCCCCAATTTCCCTTGCATAGTTGGAGAGTACAATTTCAATCCTCCATGAAGAAATTGGATATCTTTTGTTGAATTATTTGTTACTGTCAGTTTATATGTTTGCATTTGGAGCTGATCATATCTGACAACCTGTGCTTAAATGAAGATTATGTTTTGTGCTGTGAAGGAACTGAATGCCCTTCCTCCTAGAATTATCCAGTTCACCTCATTTTCCTCTCTTCTTGTTCCTATATCAGCTGTTTAATTGAGATGTTAAGGTCCCTCACAGCTCTGAGTGGCAATTGGAAACCAGATTTCTTCACAGACTTGGGAGCTGGCAGCGTGTGCAAGAGAGGCTAATCCAATTACCTAGGCTGAAAACTCAGGAGAGAGAAGATTTTCCAAATTGTGATGTCATGTCCAGTGCTCTCGCTCTGTTAAAAATAAACATTTCTAAGCTGCAGGCTCTTTGTTTGAGTTGGTTGTGTAATTGAAGGAGGGGGAGTGAAACGTTCTTTTGGAAGCCGAAGTGAAGAGTGTAACACCTTATAGCTACATCTTCTCTTTATAATTTTCCTTTTAATTAAAAAAATGGTCTTGCTTTTACATTTAAAGTTATCTGGGAATGTGTTACCCTTTCGATTTTGTTTTATCATAGGCTTCTTTGCATAGCGGGCCAGAAACTCTGAACAGGAAAAAATGTGGTACAGCTCCTACAGTCACAGATGAAGTAATTGATGTAGAGACGTGGGTGCTTTGCTTGCGATCACATAGCAAGTTTTAATGACAGCGCCATGAAGAACGGAATCCGGCTTCCCTGTTCTGCCTTTTCTCCATTCGCACTTGATCTTAGCCGAAAGGCTGAGAAGTGATGTCTTTGCTCCATTCTCCACAAGGTTCCTGAGCTGCCTTTCTCAGCTTTCCACTCTGATAGTGTGCACATTTCATTATGTTTGACATTCATTTATTCAATCCGTTCATTCCATGGTATTTATTCATTGGACAGGGTAAAGACTGACTGTGAGCATATCATTGTCTCAATCTCCTTCCATAATCATCTAAGAATTTATATATCTGTACTAATGAAGCGTTTTAATTGTGAGTTGCTCTGGTTAACATAGCAAAATAGAAACACGTGGGAAGAACTCTAAGGGTATCTCAGAGAAATAGATTTGGGAATAGGCAGGAGCAAAGGTATTCTGGAGGGGAGAAAAAATGATAATTTCCCCAAAGAGATACAGGTAAGTTATTCAGAAAAATCAGAGAACAGAGAGAACAAACATCAAGGCAGCTCTGGGACATAAATGGATGCATTCCGGAGGAGGGGATACTTGGCCATCCTTCAAGGAGAGAGAGGATTTCCATGTGATGACAAAGAAGGATGTGAAAGCATTTTTTTTAAAAATGAATTCAAGACCACTTTAGGACATTTAACATATGGACATGTAAAACAGTTGGGTGATGTCAATATGTGATAAAGGGCCATAATGAATGATATCAACACTATGTCAGTTGCTCCACACGCAAATTCATTCTGGCCCAATATGAGTCAAATATGGCTGTCAGCACTGTTTTGTTTTGCTTTTCTATCTGTTTTTCTGTCTTCTTGCTGTCATTTCTCTCTCCATTATGTACTTTTCTTACATTTCTTTCCTATCTTTGGAAGGCAGCTATGCTCACCACTATACCACCAACGCCTCCTTCTTTCCTATCTTTGTGCCTAGTTACCTCCTCTCCATGGTTCTTTTGTTTGCTCATTGCCTGTGATTATGGGCCTTATTAACTTTGGTATAAAAATGACCTACATTTGGGTTCCACTTCTGACCTTAGGGCATGAGGAGCTCTGTAGACATCCTCTCCTTAGAAAAAATGGTAAAAACTACTTTAAAAAAATTCAGTCTCTAGAAGTGGTCCAAAGGGCATATATCAAATAAACAAACATTTATTCAAGAAAATCTATAAAAACTCAGAAGGAATAGTGAGAATCTATTGTGGAAGGCCCCCTGCCAGGGAAGGCCCTGGCTTTCTTTTAAACTCATGTCAACTGAACCCATGATGAAGGCAGAGCCTTATCTTGGGGGCATATCTAACCAAGAGGTGGGAATGCCTCAGTTGACCTTCAAAGCCAGGTGCCTGGAAATGGGTTCTTATCTAAATCTAGTCAAGCACCAGGAATGAACGTGATTCGGACCCACCTGGAGGTGACTATTTACAAGGAAGCTACAAGAACGCACACATTCCCCCTTCTATTTACCCTTAGTAAAACTTCCTGGTATTTGGCTATAAATAAAGGTTGCTCTGCTGGCTCTGGGCCCTGTTCATCTATCAGAGAGCAGACGCCACACCTGGTCCCAGCTTTCCTCTATTTCTGTCTCAGTCTTGTTTTATTCATTTTTCCTTAAAACCTCGTCACGTTCTATTCAAGATTCATCAACCCCCAAGTTCTCTCTCTCTCTGTGCTGGTCGCAAAAAGAGAGAATGCCATCCCCCCATATCTGATGCCACGAACAGGGATCCTCTATAATCTATAGTATCTGAACCAAGACTCCCTCACTTCCCACTCCCAGTCAAGTGAGACAGCAATTCCAGATTGGTGCTATCAGGAATACAGGACTGCATCTCCCCCAGGCTCCCAGTGAGAAGCTATCTTCCCAGAGGGAGCAGCATGTCAGCATTCTGCATCCTGTCCCCAGCTACCTATTGCTGAGGCTGAGTCCTGTGTGAAGCACAACTGTGTGGTAACTGCTCAGCCTCCACTAACGGGATGGAGGCTCCATCTTGGGCAAGAACACTGAGGATACCTAGGGACTAGTCTCCCTTTTCCCAGCTGGTAAGGCAGTGTTTCCAAGCCGGGAGAAGCAAGCCAGCAAGCCCGGATGCTACTGACACCACCATCCACTGAGCACTCAACCCCTAGAGCAGGGAGTGTCATTCAGAGAGAAGCAGGGCACCCTCCCAACCTCCAGCGTCAGAGCCCTGGCTCAGGGATTTGCCTTAAACAGATAGTTTCTAATCTCTTCCCCAAAGAGCTGTCTTGTATACAAAAGAGGGTGGAGAATTTCAGGATCGACAGATCTCCCCCAAACACTGGAGTTTGTGAGGAATGGCAATTGGGCAGATATTGGTATATCCATTGGAAATATAGATTAAACTGTAGGTATGTGTATTATAAAGATGAACCCAATGGAAATTCTAGAGTTGAAAAGTATAATAACTGAAATGAGATCACTAGATTGTTAGCTGGATTGAAAGACTTAACATTGGTAAGATGACAACATTAGCCAAAGTGATCCCCTATATAATCCTTATAAGAAAACTAGTGACAAATCCTCAGGAACTCAGGCTTAGCAATAGATTCTTAGATATGACATCAAAAGCACAAGCAACTAAAGAAATGATCATTTAGACTTCAAAACTTCAACATTTGTGTTTCAAAGGATACTATGAAGTAAGTGATGACAACCCATAGAATGAGAGAAAATATCTGCAAATCATATATCTATACAAGACTAGCACCCAGAATATATAGAGAGCTCTTGCATTTCTATAATAAAAAGGCAAGTTATGCAATTAAAACATGGATAACAACTTTGAGTAGACATGTCTCAAAAGAAGATATATAAATGGCCAATAAGTACTTGAACGGATGCCTGACACCATTAGTCATCAGGAACATGCAAATCAAAACCCGAGTGAGAGGCCACTTCACACTCAGTAGGATGGATATAATAAAAAAGATAAATGACAGCAGGTGTTGATAGCGTATACTGCTGGCAGGAATGTGGAATGGTCACTTTGGAAGACAGTCTGGCAATTCTACAAATGATTAACAATGTAGTTACCATATTACTCGGCAATTCCACTCCTACGTATATAACAAAGAAAATTTAAAACATGTTCACCCCAAAACTTATTCACAAATGTATATCAGTATTATTAATAATAGCCAAAAGATGTAAACAGACCAAATGTTTACATCAACTAATAACTAGATAACCCAACTGTGGTATATCCATGCAACAGAAACTTATTTGGCCATCAAAAAGGAATAAACTACTGATACACACTACAACATGGATGAGCCTTGAAAACATTGCCATGCCATCACTTTTCAACCTTTTTTATCTCATGGCACACCTAAACTAATGACTAAAATTCTGAGGCACCCAAAAATATATTTGTTGCCAATCCAACAACAACAACAAAAAAGTGTAATTTTGATTCATTCACTCTGGATGGCTATTGTTGTGTTGGTTGCTGCCATTTTTTAATTTGACAATCTAAGGGAAGAGGGATCAGTGCCCCTACTTCCGATGTCCTTCCATCCTTCTGGACAAAGCCGGGGCTGTGAGGGAAGCCCGGATCTCAGGTGCTGGAGGGAAGCTGGTGCCAGCAGCCAGGGGAAGGAAGGCTTACTCTTGTACGAATTTTGTGCATCAGGCCTCTAGTTTATTAATATACTTGAAACCACTGAATTGCACACTTTAAGTGGGTGAATTGTATGCTAAGCCTCAGTAAAGTTGTTTAGGGCTCCAGTGATGGTTCAGTGGTGCATTGTTACCAAAGCTATTCTCTGACCCCTGAACTGGACCTCAGTTAGTAATGACAATGGTGGTGATGGCAAGAACTGCACTGATTTGTTGTATTTCAAGGTTCTAAAACCCTTTTTATCTCCTTGCTTGCTGTGATGATTTTCAATTTTTCCATGTTAAAGGATTTATTTCCCCATTGCTTACTTATTTGTTCGTTTGTTTGAGAGTATATGTACCTGGAATTAAAAAAAATATGGATTTGAGTTCATACTTTGCCAGATTTAATTGTATGAAAGAGTACATACATTTATATAACTAATTGCTGCGTTTTTAATTTTTTTTCCAATTCCAGCTTACCAGCAGTATTGTTTTGTATTACTTTCAGGTGCACACAACAGTGGCTAGACACTCATATACTTTATAAAGTGTTCCCCCTCATATTTCCAGTACCCAAATTACATGTATAACTAAGTTTTAATTTAAAAAAAACTATTGCTCATGGAAACAAGAGCTTTCCTTCTTGGAAATTTGACTAAAGAGAGACCAATGATGGGGCACGGCCAAACCACTTGGCTCAGGCAAACTTCCTGGAATTTGATGCAATGACGATACTATTCTTTGTCCTCACAATAATGAGGGTGTTGGTAGTGAGGTCAGGTGAAGAGGACAGACTGTGACCTGGCATTTTCAGAGACAGGTCCTGAATTATTTACTCCCTGTGTGTGTTTATCCTTTCTCTTTGATGCCTTGCAGTTCACTTTCTACTTTTCTTCTCTATCACCCCTTTTTCAACTCTCCTAGCTTATTAAAACATTTATCTCCCATGCTTCCACCACAGAACTCATCTCTCCCTGTGTCATCTCATTGCATTAGCTGTTTAGCAGTTGACTCCCTATTTCCATGGGACTGTTTTGCCTTATCTGCAGTGTATATTGGCATAAACTACACCTGCAGGTGAGACCTAGTCAGGTTGACTTAAAGTCATATTTCTCCTGGACAGCCCATAGTTCAAGTTCACAGACTGAACCTCTACCCCTAACAATGTACTTCCCATTGATCACAAGTACAAGTATAGATAGATATTTCTCTGCAGTCTACCCACACCATGACCAAGAAAACTAAAACGAGCTTTGACATGGATGCTGTTACTAGAAGTCCCATTTCCCACCTGAAGGACAGAGCAATTCAAAATACAGAGCCCTGACCCCATCACTGGCTCCTGCGTAAAGAGAGCTGAAAGATGCGATGGATCAGCACTGAGCCGTCTCCAACCATATGCTGCCCCTTAGCCTGGCCATATGGCTCTGAGTCTCTGCAAACTCACTCTTCAGCACATTTAAAAGTGGAGGAGTTCCATGGGAACAAGGCAACTTCATGGAAACCACCTACCACAAGCAGGAGAGATTTTGGAACTGCCAATCTCTGGCATGTGCTCTCCAGCTGGGCTGGGGCAGGGGCAGACACGGAGGCTTGCGGCTGGTGGACGAGAAGCAAATGTCTATAGAGAGGCCCCAGGGCAGCTGGGCCCATGAGGTTCATTGTACACCTCAGTGTAAGGAAATGAAGAGGGTATTCATTTCATTTCGCTGAGAATAAGGATTTTATTCTTTTTAGTTGCATCATATTTGAACTTTATGTTGTGCTATATAGTAATGTCAAATACTTTTACTGTGTTTGGGGGAGGTATAAATAGTTTTCTAATTTTTAATTAAAAAAATTATTCTGTTATCAAGTCCATTCACTTGTTTTCTTCCCTCCCTTCTTCCCTCCCTCCCTCTCTCCCTCCTTCCCTTCTTCCCTTCCTCCCTCCTTCCCTCCCTACCATCCTCCCTCCTCCTCTCACTCTCTTCCTTCCTTCCAGTAGTTGACTTTTACTACAGGTAGAAGTGCTATGTAGAATACATGTATGTCAACGGTTCCTATCCTGGGGGATTTCCTGGTTAAGGAGGGATATGAGTTATGATAAACTGCCTTTCAAATGAAGATAAGTAAGTATAAAGGCCAGGACAGTACCTGTAAGGAAATTCAGAGAGAGGCGAGATCACTGTGGCCTGGTGTGTGTGAGCCTGTGGGCTGGGAGTAGGGGCACGGAAGAAGAAGACAGACAACTATGTGGAAATCAGCTTTGAGCTCAGCCTGAAGCCTTGGAAGACAAGGTCCCTCCCCCCCCACTCCAACACCCTGAGTCACCACCTGCTTTTCAAACTCATCCAGTAGCCCTGGTCAAGGTGACATATGCCCCTTTAGTGAAGAAAACTGTTTGTGGGAATTAGACCCACAAAGTAACAGGAGCTCCATCAGCCATTTACTTTATCTCCTCAAGTCATGGGAAATGCAAACTAACTCAAAGATGCGAGATACTAAGAAATTATATTCTTCCACAAGCAATGAGAAATGCCCAGCGAGTATTAACATAAATTAAAAAAAATAAATCGTAAGGTTGTTATGGTCTTAGCCTACATTGTCTCACTTTCTCCTTACAAGGAACATTATATGTAGAGGAAGCTAAGGGCTATTGAAGTTAAGTGACTTGGTGGAAGTCACTCTGCTAGGAAGTGATGGATGTGTTAGAAGCAAAGACTCCCAATTGAATGCATAGCCCAAGCACTTCAGTGATTGTTCCATCACTGAGATTAGTCCTTTATCGTGCCATTCAGGAAGCATTCAATGGATACTCACTCTGAACAGTTCCCTGGGCAGAGTTCTATAGGAGCAAAGATGAGAAAGCTATGGTCCCTTTAGCGTGGATCAAAAGGGCAGAGTCGAAATAGAAACATATTTATGTTTAGCATTCTAAACATATTTTATGTTACCCAAAGCAAAATTCCTTCCCACAATGCCACATTAAGCCTTTCATTTTCTCTCTCTCTGCATCTTCCTGCTCCCTGGAGCCAAAACCTTCTAACATCAAGGTACTGGACAATGTTTTTCTTTTTTCCTATTTTGACTCAAAGCAGGAAAAGAGGCAAGTACTTATAGAAGCATAAGGTATAAAATAATTGGTTGAAAAGAGTTTCACCTTCACCATGCAAGTACCCATCCTTTGGGTCTATTTTTATTTTCATACCATGGTGGCCATCCCACAAGGGTTTCTTTGTCCCACATTCCTCTACTTAGGGTAGGTAGATTCCCCTTTCTTTTACCCATCAAACCAGCAGGAAAAAAAATGAACAACTTTTATCGAACTCTGTAGCTACCAGACTGCCTGGAATTGGGAAGAAAGAGAAGAGGTAAGGACAAAGGATCTGAAGGAGTGGAGGGGTGCCTGTGAGGAACAGGATTTGGGGATGACATTTTCTGCAGTGGAAGGGAGAGTGCATAGGTAAGGCCTTCCCAAAGGCCAGTGGAAGCTGGGATCTGTGGAGGGTCCATGAGAGAAGTTAACCCCTCTAGGACTGGCACTCCAAATCCTACATCACCTTTTGCTCTCTGTATGGACTGCATTATCTCTCTTGAACCTGAAGGAGTTCCCTGCATAGTATTCAGTGCTCCATGTCTATTTGCATGGTGTGCATATTTGTTCATCATTTTCCCATCTGGTCATCTCTAGATTTCTGGACTCCTCTCCTGTGGGAGATAGGAGCAAAGGAGAGCTACTCGTGGAATTAAACAGCCAGTTGACAAATAATATCTGTTTATTCATGTCTGTACCCTTTTCCTTTCAAAGCTTTGTGCCCTGGCTTACTACTACATGCTGTTCACAGTGATGGGTTATAATGTGGCCTGCAAGTAAGCACAGGCTTGCCTCCGATAATAGCTCAAGGTGTTTTGTCATAGGCTGCCTTCTATTAAAAAGGGCAGATGCTCTTTTTTTAAATTTCTTCTTCCTCTTCTTCAAGAGAAGTTACTAAGAAGAGGAGAAATTGGACTGACCAATAATCAAGGGAAAGGCAGATTATATATCACATAGTCATTCTTTGTTATTCAATCAATGTTTCTTGAGCACTAATTTATACCAGGTACTGGCTAGGCATTGAGGCTACAGCTATGAATGTGACAGACACAATCTGTCCTCTTTTGGATCTTATTAGCCTGTATATGAAATTATCAGTTGCTATTATCATCCAAAGTTGTCATCACAGTCATTGATGTGAACTAACATGCTTTGAACTCCTGCTAGGTATCGGCCACTGTGATAGACGGGAGGATATAGAGATAAACCGGATTTGACTGCTGTCATCAAGGAGCTAAAAGCTGGGTGGGAGAGGCAGACAATCCCTCTTGGGCATGGCAGGTGGCTGCTGTGTGAGCACTGAGGAGTGATACCTGCCTCAGAAAGCCTTTTCAATGGCCTGCAGTGCTGTGATCCAGATGGCTACCTGTGCCTCCCTACAGTGGCTTCCTGGTAATTCCCATTTTATATGTAAGGAAACTCAGTAATGTTAAAAATAAGTCACATCAGGAAATGATGCTGCCGGAAAGTAAGTAGGATAATTCAATGTTTTAAATATAACTCTCTCTACATTACAGCATGCTTTTTCAGGGTCTGAATGAACAAGCAGAGACTCAATGGGAAATTGGGGAAGTAGGAAGACAGAAAAGAGACAAGAGTCACTTGGCCATAATGAACCAAGAGACTCTTGGCCTCGGGTTCATAACTAAAAGAGACAAAGGGAATTTTTCTACCCGAAGAAGAGGATGGTGTTTTCTGCAAAAAGTTTAAATTGGGGCGTAGTTACTCCCAGGGACTATTAGGAGGTACAAAATCACAGAGAAGCCGCAGAATAATCACTTACATGTTAGAGTTACATTATTACTCAATCTGGAAAGGTGACAAAGACTACAGAACACCAGCTACATAGTGAAAACAAATTCAGATATATTGTTCGCTGATTCATTCATCAACTGTTTACTGAGCACCTACCCATGCACTCAAGACACGTGAACACCAAAGGAGCCTGCTACCCTCATTGAGTTTAAATTCTACTAGTAAGGACAGACAATACAGACACGGGAAATTCCGTGTAATTTTGAAATGACCCAGGAAACATCACATACAATTCAGGCTAGAATAGAGTAGACATTACTTAGTCTGTTCGCCTTGATAGTCTCTGGGGGTGGGGGTGGAGGGGTACACTCCCTGGTACTAGGGGTATTAGAGCAAAAAATATTGAGATGTACAGAGCAGTGCTTCACATGAGGACTCAGCCCTACAGACGGGAAACCTGGTCACCTGGACGAGGAGATTACCCTTTACACCTCCGTTTAAGAGCAGCAGTTCTGTACTATAGACCACAGGAACATTGGTCCATGGCACATTAGTGGATACAACTGGAAATGGGTATCCATGGACAAAAGAGACTCCCACAGTTGAAAAGAGTTAGGAAACACTGAGATTCTATTTCTCTTTATAGATGCAAAATACACATTAATCTAGTATGTTTTACAGTGTCCTTAGGAAACAAACCTATTTATTCTGTTTAATCATTTGTGTCCTTTATGTACTGAATGGAGCCTGTGTCTCTTCCTCCTTTTAGTGACAAACTATTCTTCATTGAATCTATGACAACACCATTGACTGTAAGTACTATTACTTAATTTGCTACTATTAAAGAAAAAAAAAGCTCTGCTGATCATCATTTCAATATATTGTCTGTCGTCTATGAGACACATGTTGATTTGAGAGATGTTAACATGTGTAAAGAAAAGTGAAACAGAACTAGTGGACGGAATCAGACTTGGTTCTTAGATATGCCAAACGTGGGGGACTCTGTTCTCTGAGCAGCCTATGTTGGGTTTGCTCACTCATTATTTCTTTCAATCACCATGAAATGGGTACTACAGGATGCTAAGTTTGCCACAAAAAACAGAAAACCCACTGATCAACAATCGGTCTTTCCTTTCATATGATTGGTGCTGTAAAGTGGTACCCATCAGTGACTGTGTGTGTGTGTGTGTGTGAGAGAGAGAGTTTTGGGTGGAGGTAAGGGGCTTGACACTCAGGATAGAGATAGCCCTTGCAAGTGGGTGTGGTCTTGGGACTAGTTCTGGCCAATGGAGTGAGCAGAAATGATGCATGTCACTCCTGGACAGAGGTAGTAAGTATCCATGCATCTTTCCCACGCTCTTCTCACATTCTGCAGCAGACTTGGAGGCTGCATGTTGAATATGGCAGCAGAATGAAAAAAAAGGAGCCTGGACCCATGAATCATTCTTGGAGTACCTCCAACCAGGAATTTCCTCACTGAGAATTTCATGAGCAAGAAATAAAATTTTATTAAGTCACTAAAGTTTGGAGGTTGATACAGCAATTAGCCTAATCTAACACAGGTCAGTTTTGTTCTTTCATTATTTATTACTGAGTATGCAGTACCTGCCAAATGCCATTGAATACTTCTTCCACAAAGCTGTGAAGATGGGTTCCTCCACTGAGTCAGTGATGACTGGTCCTGAGTTAACCTTGCTCCGCATGAAGGGGGTAGAAAACCATGCCACGTTCCATGTTTCCCTGGTGTCCAAGGTGCACTAACTACTGTACTGCACTGGAACTTATGGGCCCAGGCTGTAGCCAATCACCACTGTCTGACTTCCTTTAGCACTGCAGTGGTGGGTCCTTCAACAAATCAAATAAGATTTTATAGCCCTCGTCTTAAAGTTTCTCTTTTGTATTTGATATATAGCCTGTCTTCTGGAAGAGGCACCCAGAACTGAGATATCTTTGATTAAGGTCAGTAAACAACAGTCTGTTAATCCCATGAAAAGGACACATCTTTATAAGGCATGATCATACATTCTCTAGTCAGAGATAGGAGAATTTTCCAGGAAGACTTCTATAGACCCCATGTATTAATATCTCATGAAACACAGTCTAGGAGTTTATCTTGAACCCTTTCTCTTCGGCCTCATCTTGACTGTCAAAGGTTTTCTCTCCAATGACAAGAAGAAAGAGGATTTGCACTATTACACAGGTTCATATACTCTATTCACTTAAGTGCTCATCCTACTAATGGGGTTTTGGTATGCCTGGGCCTGAATAAACACACCTTTATTCTTTTTATAAAGTGGGAGTGGAGCGTGTGTGTGTGTGTGT
>NW_005871135.1:1032742-1036820 GCF_000147115.1 Myotis lucifugus
GCAGAACAACCAGTCACTATGATGCACACTGACACAGGGGCAGACCCTCAACCACAGGAGCTGCCCCTGGTGTCAGTGTGCTCCACAGGGTGAGCACCACTCAGCCAGAAGCCGGCTCATGGCTGGTGAGTGCAGCAGTGGTGGCAGGAGCCTCTCCGCCTCCGCTGCAGGCATGCAGTAAGGAGCAAGGGGTCCTGGACTGTGAGAGCCCCAGACCGTGAGAGGGATGGCTGGCTGCCAGCTTAGGCTCGATCCCCCAGAGGAATGGGGCCTAAGGCAGCAAGCGGACATCCCCCAAGGGGTCCGAGACTGCGAGAGGGTGCAGGCTGGGCTGAGGGCCCCCCCTTTCCAGTGCACAAATTTTGTGTACCGGGCCTCTAGTTTTACAGGTAAAATCTCTAGGACTTGGTAGAATATTTTCTTTTAAAATGTAGGTTTTGTTGTTCAGGTGTGATGAGACCCATAGATAAAAAAAAAACGACCATTGATAGTTTGCTACTCACAGTTTCCAAGAGGAGGGGGCACACCACTCAACACAGGGGCAGGGCTGCATGGGGAAGCACCAGGGATCCTCAGGAAGCAGAAGGAGAGAGGGTGAAGCATGGGCAGGAACCTTTGTTGTACTTTCTGTGGGGAAGGCAAGGAAAGGCAAGGTAAGCAGGCTTAACATGGGCTACGTGGAATGATTTCAGCAGGCTCTGGGCCATTTAGGGCTTTCTGTCTTTGTGTGGTACCTGGCTCTGTGATGATAAGGGCAGAGGAACATTGCCTCCTAGAGTATTAAATCAGATAGAGAAGGAGGTTTAGCAATGGGCCTTGGATGGGTTAGTTTGCATATGAAAGGTGCACTCCAGGGCAAATCATTGGCTATCTCTAGGAATTGGCCAGCCCTGGGAGGGGCATTCTATCCTCAGCAGGATGCCCATGCCAGAACATCAAGAACACAGGAAGTAAAGATATAGTTAATATACAATTTGATGAGAGAAAAGAGGAAGCCAAGGAAATTTCCATCTTGGGGAACTGTGTGGGAGCAACACGCTTTTAACTTTCCAGAGAACTAGACTTTATTGAGCAGGTACTCTGTGCCAGGAACTGCTCTGAGACCTTAATGTAGTCTCAATACTCAAAGCAAAGATTGGACATGGGAACTCTTTTCAGCTTAATTTTATAGCTGTGTTGAAAAATTCTATAAGAACATGTGCTCAGTCAGTCCCCTATGGCATGCTTCCTCACACTTGATTTCATATATGTTGGATTGGGGTGCCTGCAGGATATCCTGATAGAATTAGCTAGGGCACAATGCCAGTAACATCCCCATTTTATACTATGTTCTTATATTGAACAGAAACCTATATTGTACTGGCAGCATCCCACACACGTCCTAAATGCCTCACAAATACCAGTTTATTTACTCCCATGGCAACTCTTTGAGGTACATATTTATTCCCATTTTATTCAGATTGTTCACCATCACAACAGGTATCAATTAATGGAATATACAGATGAACCATGCCCTAGGGTAGGCATTTTATGTAAATTAACTTATTTCAATTGTATAAGACAAATATAATTATCTCCATTTTAAAGACCAAAAATCTAAGGCTGAGTGGCTTATATCATTTGACTACTGTCACATGGCTTTCATTCTATGCATTTCATAAATCACAGCTCCTGTTGTGATTAAAACTTATTATTCCATTTTTCAGACCAGAAATGAAGGAAGGCTCAGTAGCTTAAATGACTTGGCCAGTGACCTAACACCATAAATCATCCTGGATTTGAATTTATGTATATTTGAGTCTTCACTCTAATCTTTCCTACTATTCTTTGTCCCACAAATTTTCAAACTATGTTTCACTGGAGCTTTATTTTCAATGAGTGTCATAGATATGAGTTTCTTCCCAAGATTTTGCAAGGTTGGATGGAGCAATGGGCTGAATTGTGCCCTCCCTCCCCTCCCCCCCAGCCCCCTTCCTATGTAGAAGACCTAACCCCACACCTCATAAGGTGGCAGTATTTTGAGATGATAAGGTCTTTTAAAAAATAATCAAGATACAATTAGGTCATATGGGTGGGCCTTAGTCCAATGTGACTGGTGCCCTTGTACAAACCAGAAATTAGGACACAGATACACACAGAGGGAAGAGCACGCGAAGACACGGGGAGAGGATAGCCACCTCCAAGCCTAGCAGAGAGCCTAACAAGGAATCAACCTCTGACGCCTTGACCTCAGACTTCTGGCTGCCAGGACTCTGTGGAATAAAACAAATTTCTGTGGTTGAAGCCACCCAGTTTGTGAGACTTTGCATGGCAGCCCTAGGAAACTGACACAGGAGTTTCCACCACTAAAACATTATAGGAAGGCCGCAGCCCTACACAGTTATGCGGGCTGTTTGATCAGTGGGATTGTTTTCCTAAATTCACCAACGCTGAGGTCAGACTGACTGGGAGAGCGGCCAGCTTCCTCTTGCTGTTGCTCCAGCCATTGGTCTGTAGGCGTTTTTTCTTCTTTTTCTAACTTCCCCTCCCGAGACAGGGGGAATAAATATTAGAGAAACAAAAGTCCAGAATGCTACGGTTGCCACTCTCACTTCCTCTTGCCCCTCACCCAGCGCTGCTTTGAATGCAGCATTTGTCGTGGGGCACGTACAAGGGAGAGAAGACAGCAGTGCCTGGGAGGCTGCTGGGCAGGCGGTTACTGCGCGTCATGCTGTGGCAGGGCCATTTCTGGTGGCAGACAATGCCGGGATAATGTGGCCCACCCGCCTGGCTGGGATGCTGCTCCCAGCCATGGCCTTCCTCTCCTGCCTGAGACCCGAGAGCTGGGACCCTTGCGTGCAGGTATGTGTTCGGGGTCTATTCATCTCCTGGGTGCCTTGTCTTGCTTTTTCAGAAAAGAGTAGAACTTCCCACTGTGGGCCCTGGTTAGTTTCATTTCCAAAAAGGAGTCGAATTACCTTAAAGCCAGGAGAAGCCAAATAATTCAGTTACGAGGCACTAACAGGCAGCCCATGGGATCATTTCCTACTTAGGACTGGAGATCAGACAGACCTGCTGAAAACCACTCTTCTTAGGCTTCTGGGCTGTGTGACCTTGAAGGAGTTATTAAGCCTCTCTGAGATGGTTCTCACATCGGTAACAGAATTGTATCACCTCCTTCAATGGACAGTCGTAAGAAGGCTGCCTCCTGTCATTTCTTTCTGCTGGTGATCTGGGCACTGAGCTTCCAGCAGTCACTGCCCCTTTCAATCTCAGGAAGATGTTTTTTGTCTCTTAACAAGAAGAAACTTTCTATGTGGACTTCAGACTTCTGAATCTAGCCATAGTTCTATCCAAAGGATAAAAAGCAAAAAGACTTTAAGAAAAATTTAAAAAAAGGAGAGATAGAAAAATAGAAAGAGAGGAAGGAAAAAGGAGAGAGAAAGATATAAACTCTCAGCTAATGCAATGGTTTCTTTCTCTGTGAAACACAAGCCCGCTGGTTCGCAATCACATTCACGATGGATCTCTTTCATTTCCACAACTGCCTTGGAAGCTCACAGCAGAACCCCAAAACGCAGAGAATGTCCTGGACTTAGGGTGTGGCAGGGTCAGACACTCAACAAAAGTATAAATTAGGGACATGGGGGAAATAGTGGACTTCAATAGGAACAAGGATGAATTTGTCACCTCAGAGTCCTCTGTTTCCCCAGTTCCCTGCCCCACACCATGTCCTCCTCTCTGACTCTCTTGCTGCTAGGTTGCTGGGAAGAGATCCTCCAACCAGGGTGGTCACCCCTGGATAAAGTCGCAGCCACCCCTGACTCCTCCTTCCCTCATGCCTCATATTCTCTGTCTCCAGAGCCTGCCCAATCCCTCTGTGCCAAGCCAGGGCAGGTCCTCAGGCCTCTGGCCTTCACTCGTAGATAATGACTAGTCTCCTGACTCCATAGCCCCTCTTCCTTTAATGTACTCTGCACATTTTCTGTTCGTTGTTTATTTGTAGTTGTTGTTTTTTTCCTGAGACCTGGTCTAGCAAAGTACCCTCTTTAAAACATAGTAACTCTCCATTGCTCTCGGGACCAGTTCCTAGCACAGG
>NW_005871135.1:1036962-1130875 GCF_000147115.1 Myotis lucifugus
CTGGTAACATCATGTGGGCCACAGGATATGATTTCAGTTTAAATCATTCATTTACCTAACTAAATTTAAAACATAGTTTTCTAAACCCAGTATATTCAAAAGTTATTTCAAAATGTAATTTACATGCCACTATTAATGAAATATTTTACATTCTTTCTTTGGTACTAAGTCTTTAATATATATTTTATTCACCATACATCTCAGTTTAGATTATTAATATTTCTCCCCCCGCCCCCCCCCCCCCCCAAGGGAGAGGGAGAGATAGAAACATCAATGATGAGAATCATTGAGAATCATTGGTTGGGGATTGAGCCTGCAACCTGGGCATGTGTCCTAACCGGAATGAAACCTCGACCTCCCATCCCAGCCGGGCAGATTATTCCCATTTCTCATGCTCAGTAGCCTTGGGTGACTAGTGGCTGCCATGTTGGACAGCGCAGGCCTAGATATCTGCATGGCTTAATCCCTCACTTCATTCAGATCACTGCTTAAATGTCACCTCCTCTGCGTAGTCCTCCTTGATCACCTCATGTCCAGCTGCCAGCCCCATATTTATCCCTAATCTTTTATGCCACTTTATTTTTTACAGGACACCATTATATAATATGTAATATATATGAGTTTATTTGTTCATTTTCTTTCCCTTTGAGATAGAACTTTAAGAGGGCACGGCCATTGTGGGTTTTATTTATCGTTATATCTCAGTTCCTAGCACACAGCAGTTGCACAGCTTCAATATGTGAAATGATTTAAAAAGGATTGCCATAAGATAAAGGAGAAGCACCTCCTTATCAGACCCTGGCTTCCCCTTGGGCTCCGGTTTCACCACTCCCTTCTCTGGCTGATAAGATTGAGTTTTCTACTCCCCTCACTCCCCTGCTCCCTCCTCCCTCTCTTTCCAGGTATCCAAATCTTGTTCATCCTTCAAGACCCACCTTGAAATCTTCTCTTTCTCAAAAGCCTTCTACTATCTATCCTTTGATGCAGATTGATCTCTATCTTTTCTGAACCAGAGGAAATATTTTCCAAGCCTGGTCTGATAGCCCTTTTCAATATATCCCCCCCCTCTTTTTTATCCCCTTATTTGCTCAATCCCCCCCCCCACCTCCCCTGCCTCACACCCTCAAGACCTGTCAGCCTGCTGTCTATCTATGAGTCTGTCTCTATTTCCCTTGTTAGTTCCATTTGTTCATTAGATTACACCTATGAGTGAAAGCATATGGTACTTGTCTTGCTCTGACTGGCTTATTTCATTGTTATTTCACTTTTCAAAGGCACCTCGTTGGATAAAGTCTAAAGGGTTGAGGGACAGGTCTAAAGGGAGTTTGAATGAGGGCATTCTATGTAAAACCTGCAAGTCTTCATGGTAAATATTTCAGATCTTGTTACTCGAGATTGTGAGCTCATTGAAGTCTGAAGCCATATCACACTGGTCTTTGTACTGCCCAACACACTAAACAGAAAATGCCTACAATTGGGATTTAAACAAATCTCCATTCAATCAGTAATTCACTTATTGAACAAATATTTATTAAGCATTGACCATTTTCCAGGCACCACTCTGAGTGCTGGAGACATAGCAGAGAGCAAGACCATCAGACCTTACAACCTAGTCGGGGAGACAAACAGTACAGATGGAACAGTTGCATGGGCAACATGATGTTACAGTTAGATGGTGATACGTCCTGGGAGGCAGGATAAAAGGTGGTGAGAGAAGAGTGCCTGGCACCATCCCCTATTAGACTGTGTGGCCTGTGAGACTCCTGTTAAAGGCATCATTTAAGCAGACATGTGCATTAAGTGAGGACCTGCACATATGGCCTGGCCTGTTAGACTTTATGTATATTCTTTCACCTCTAGAAATTCTTCCTTAAAAAGTTTAGTTGAATATTAAAGTATATAACATAAGAAATATGCTGTTATATAGCAATTAATTAATAACAACGAATGATAGTAAAAGCCAACATTTATTGATCATCTCTTTAAATGCCTTATCTCCTGTAATCCTTTTAACAGATTCTATGGGTATTAAACAACAGAAAGCCACAATTAGCTGGCTTAAGCAAGACATGTTTTAGAGAAATCAGAGAATCCAGAAATCAAATGGGTTTTTGGAGAATAGGAATTACAGAAAATTTGGGAAAGTATAATAGAAGCTGATACAGAAACCAAGTCAGCATAAAGCACTGGATGTTTCTGACCAGGTTCCACCATAGGGGTCTAGGCACTCCAACTATTTTTCCCCATTTCTCTATCATCTGCTCAGAGGTCAATAAGCCAAGAGAGAGAAGCAATTGGGCTATGAGTAAGGAAGTCTGGACACCTTGACTGTCAGTCTCCCAGGCTGTATACAATGGGGGTGTTACCTGGAAAACAAAGTCTTCTCCTAAATCACATGGAAAAGCTGAGGTGAAGCCCTAGGCTTGTGGACTCCAGAGCCTCAACTCTTCACCACTCTACTATTGGTTCTTACTAAATGCTGCCACTATTATAGCAGAGGTTAGAATAGTAGGCACATGGTAGAAGCTTTTCCCTTCTTAAATCCAGAGTAAGATGTTTTGTAAGTATGAAGTGAGTAGGTAAATGGGCTGGTGGATGGATGGATGGATGGATGGGTGGATGGATGCAGGTTGTCCTAGAGATCTCTCCAACTCTGGCCAAGGAGAAGAGGAAGGTGTGTTGAGGTGCATGGCATTAAGACACTGCATCTAATGTATGATCATTGCAGGTGGTTCCTAATGTTACTTACCAGTGCATGGAGCTGAATCTCTACAAAATCCCTGATAACCTCCCTACATCAATCAAGAACCTGGACTTGAGCTTTAACCCCCTGAGGCATTTAGGCAGCCACAGCTTCTCCAACTTCTCAGAACTGCAGGTGCTGGATTTATCCAGGTAATGACAAGCTTTTAGACACTGAACCAGGTAAAATGTCCATTGTTCTATCATTTCAGTCACTTATTCATCCATTCTTTAGATGTCTTACTTGCTATATAACTTTGGAAAAGCCACATGCCTTCTCCAGTTCTTCGTTTTACATACAAAATATGTGAAATCAGTAGTTAGACAAGAGGCAGTTTCTAAGGATAATCCTATCTTTGAACTTCCTTTTAAGTCAGGAGAGCAAAGGGTCTCAAACTCTTTCATCAGCAGATGACTACTTGCTATATGTACACTCTGTTAGGAATCAGAAGTATGTTGAGATATAGCATTCAATCTCAGCCACCAAGGAGGGCATATCTACTTTCAAGAGTTAATACGCTAAAATCATGAGCATGGTGCTGGGCACATAATAGACATTCAACAAATATTACTGATTTTGATTTTGGATTTTGAACCTGAGATAATAAAAATAGGCAAGAGTTGGTGATAAGCTATGTGAAAACTAGAGGCTACACACTGCATTTTTCAGAAGAGGGGTGTTCTCTGCAGTGGATAGTCAAGACAGACTTCATGATCTGAGTGGATTAAAAGTGATGTAGAGAATAGGGAATTAGGAAGATACAAGGAACCCAGGAGAAAGATGGCAAGATCTAAGGGAAACATATGCTGTGGGGAGAGAACACTGACTAAGATTTCCCTTTCTGATGCAGGGAATTTATCATTCATTATGACAGGTTAACTTATTATCATTATTTGGGAAGGGGAAACTGAATCTTAACATTGATTAGGGGGCTTCCCCGGTCTGTGTGGCTCAGTGGTTCAGCATCAACCTATGAACCAGGAGGTCACGGTTTATTTCCAAGTCAGGGCACATGCCCTAATTGCGGGCTCAATCCCCAGTGGAGGGGGTGGGGTCGTGCAGGAGGCAACCAATCGATGATTCTCTCTCATCATTGATGTTTCTATCTCTCTCTCATTCTCCCCTCCTCTCTGAAATCAATAAAAATGTATTCTTAAAATATTGGTTAGGAGTCTTATTAAAAAATAGTGAACTATATTTAGCTAGTGGACTCAATAACAAACCATAGTTTCTGTAACAGTTTGTGAAAAATAGAGAAACACTGCACATATGGCTTTTTATTATGGACTAGAAGCCTGGTGCATGTAAATTTATGCACTGGAGTGGGGGGGGTCCCTCAGTCTGGCCTGCCCCCTCTCACAGTCCAGGAGCCCTCAGGGGCGGGAGGCAACCCAGTGATCAGAGGAAGGCAACACCCCCATCACACCTCTGTTGCTGCCACTGCCGGCAGTTCAAGCCTCGGCCGGCCCTGGTTACCTGAGCCTAGGGTGGCCCTGGGTGGCTGGGCAGCCTACATCAGAGGCTTGCCTGCACCATGGGCCAGTCCTGGGTGGCTGGGGGGCTGAGGGCGGGTCCGGCCGTACCTGGCTTCTGCCACCCTCCCCCTTCACCTCCCCCACTCCCCCCCCCCCCCGCATGGCTGAAAGGACTGGGGGACTCCGGCGGGGCTGAGGGGACTGGGTGCCACCTTAGTATGGCTATGGGCATCGCCATCTTTGTGATGGTGTGATGGTCAATTTGCATATTCCATCTTTATTAGATAGGATAGTCCTGATAAAGACTAACAGCACAGTTGAAATAAATCTAGAGTAGATGTTTCTGTAAAGAGTGAGCATCTGATGTTCACTCAGATACCGACAGAGTATAACAAAGAAGAGTGAGGCATGTCAAAGGCAGTGGTGTATTTTATAGAGCCTGTGGGGTCAGGTCCTCTGCCAACATGTACAGCTACATGGCCTGAGGCATGTCACTTCATCTCTCTGAATCTCCAGTTTCACATCTGAGAAGCAGAAATGATGAAACTTACCCCATAGGGTTAAATGTGATAATGAATGCTGACATGCTCTACATACTTAAAATCTTAATAAAGGAGACTTGATAAGTATAAAGTATTATTATTGTAGCATTTCATTACTTTCTAAACTTCAGATTTCTAACTAAGAATCTTGTCAAGAACTGTATGGAGGTAGACAGACCAACCCTCCCTCTGTTTTAAATAAGTAGTAGTTTCTTATAATTCATCTTTGATCCATCACCAACCACAGGGACTTTTCTCAGAGACCTTAATATGTGCTCAGAGAGAGGAAGCTTCCTCTCTGGTTAGCCAGTAAGAAGACAAGGGCACACAATGGTATAATAGACAGTCTATGCCTATTCATATTGCTTTACAATGTTCACATACAGTAACTCAACTAGTTCTCTAAGGATCCTTTGTGATGAGCCAGGAAGCCTCTTTTTTTTCTATAGAAACCTATTGATACATTTTTTTCTTTTTATAGACAAGGAAACTGAGGCAGGGAAAGTTTAAGTGACTTATCTATGTTCATGTATCTTGCTGGCAGCAGAGTAGAAATTCAAGTTCACATCTCCCACTTCCAATTTCAATGTTTACTTCATCTTAGTACTTGATTTCTCTAAAGTGATGAGTACCCTTTGATGAGATAGAGACACAGCAAGACTCTTCCAGTTTTTCCTGATGCATGGAATGATATATACATAAGATTACAGACTATAAAATCATAGAGCTAAAGCAACTTGAGAAAGAATCATGTTTAGCTGCCTCATTTATAAATGTGGTAACTTAGGCCCCTAAGGAGAAAAGGAGTCCCTCAGATCACGCTGTAGAAAAGGACAAGCAGAGATGCTAGAACCCAGATGTCTTGGCCTCATCTTCCACTGTCCTTTCTGCTGCACCCGCTACCTTCTATCCAGTTATCAGTCAATAACAGAAACCTGGACTGAAATGCTTGTACTACCCATGAACCTCCTGAAGGAGATAGGGCAAATGGAAACATTGCCAATGTAGTTCAGGTTAGACTAGGAAAGGAGCCATTTACAAACTGTAACTGGCAGGAACTTGCCATGCTAGCAAGAGTTGACCATTAGCTCACTGTTGGTTGGCTGGATAAAAGCCCTGTCTCATGGATACCTCTACGAACATTGTATAGCATGGCTTCCATTTCACTTGGGGTATAATGCAAAGTCCTTTTTCTGGTATTAAAGCCTCGGGCCTTAGTTTAACTTCCGTTCTCCACGATCCCTTCTCACACCCCTCCACTTCCTTCTCTGACTCCGGACGAAGAAGTTGGTTCTCACAGTTCCTCTGTGTATGATGGCTGCCACCTAACTCAAGGGTTTTGTACCTGCTGTTGTGCTCACTTCCTTTTCTTGTTCATCCCTATTCATCTTTCAAATTTCAACTTAAATGTTCTCAGAGAAGCCTGCTTTGACCCCTCCCCTCCCCCGTCTAAGTCTGTTCCCTGGGTATAAACTCTCCTAGATTTTTCTTTAATAAAACTCACCTTTATCACTAATGTTTACCTGTGATATTTATAACTTTTCATCAACATTACGGGTACCTGTGACACTTAGGTATAATTTCTTACATTTTGAAATTGACATTCACCAGTCATTTATCCTGCCCAACAACTAACTGGACTGTCTGTAACAATCAGATGTATGGGCACAATTACCTGGGGCAGGAAATGGCTAACGTTGATCCCCGACTATTACATACTCTGTCAGCCATACCTTCTGTATGTGACCCAATTATTGATCTTTAACTGATTTTGTTCTGATGGATGTATTGTCTCTGCTTAGCATGTGTGATAAAAGTTTGTTGCCCTGGCTGTGGTGGCTCGGTTGAGTGCCATCCCGTGTACCAAAAGGTCGCAGGTTAGATTCCTGGTCAGGGCACATACATGCCTGATTGCGGGCTCAATCCCCAGTAAGGGACAAGTTGGGTGCAGAAGGCAGCCGATCCATGGTTCTCTCTCATCGATGTTTCTGTCTGTCTCTCCCTCTTCCTTCATCTCTCTCTAAAATCAATAAAAACATACTTTTTTTAAAAAAGAGTTTGCCACTGCGGCTCATAAGATAATACCCAAGCTGTAAGGCTTCAAATGTGTCCCTGCCATCATCAGCTTTGGCATCTTTGCCTGTTCACAACTGTATGGCATGTCAAAGCTGTGGGGAGAGCTAGATGCTGCTGCTTTTCCATTGTGGGCTCCCTATTCATCAGAAACATATAATCTGTATCTGTTTTCCCTGTAGGTGTGAAATTCAGAAGATTGAAGATGATGCATATCAAGGCCTAAAGCATCTCTCCATCTTGATATTGACAGGAAACCCTATCCAGAGTTTAGCCCCGGGAGCCTTTTCTGGACTGCCAAGTTTACAGACACTGGTGGCTGTGGAGACAAACCTAGCATCACTAGAGGACTTCCCCATCAGACATCTGAAAACCTTGAAGGAGCTTAATGTGGCTCACAATCTAATTGATTCCTTCAAGTTACCGGACTATTTTTCTAACCTGCCTAACCTGGAGCACTTGGATCTTTCCAATAACAAGATCCGCAATATTTACCATGAAGACTTGCAGGTTTTACATCAAATGCCCTCATTCAAACTCTCCTTAGACCTGTCCCTCAACCCTTTAGACTTTATTCAACCAGGTGCCTTTGAAAAAATTAAGCTCCATGAACTGACTTTGAGAAGTAATTTTGATAGTGCAGAGGTCATGAAAACGTGTATTCAAGGTCTGGCTGGTTTAAAGATCAATCGGTTGATTCTGGGAGAATTTAAAAATGAAAGAACCATAGTAAACTTCAACAAATCTGCCCTGGAGGGTCTGTGCAATTTGACCATTGAAGAATTCCGGATAGCACACTTCGATGAGTTTCCAGGGGATGATCTTGGCTTTTTAAATTGTTTGCCAGAGGCTTCTACAATATCTCTTATGGGTCTGTATTTAGACGAGCTAAAAATCTTTCCAAAAGGTTTCAAATGGCAATACTTAAATTTGTCTAAATGTATATTTGAACATTTTCCTACATTGGAGCTTACCTTTCTCAAGCAGTTTGTTTTCACTGCCAACAAAGGTATTACCACTTTTACTAAAGTTAATCTACCAAACCTTGAGTTTCTAGATCTCAGTAAAAATGGCTTGAGTTACAAGTCTTGCTGCTCTCACCGTGATTTTGGGACAACCCAACTGAAACACTTAAATCTGAGCTTCAATAATATTATTATCATGACTTCAAACTTCTTGGGCTTAGAGCAACTAGAACGTCTGGATTTCCAGCATTCCACTCTGAAACAGGCCAGTGATTTTTCAGTATTCCTCTCACTCAAAAATCTCCTTTACCTTGATATCTCTTACACTAACACCAAGATTGTCTTCCTGCGCATCTTTGATGGCTTGATCAGCCTCCAAGTCTTGAAAATGGCTGGCAATTCTTTTCAGGATGCACTCCTTCCAAATATCTTCAGAGATCTGACTCAGTTGACTGAACTGGACCTCTCTCAGTGTCAACTGGAACGGGTGTCCCAGGAGGCATTTGGCTCACTCCTTAGACTCCAGGTGCTAAATATGAGTCACAACCACCTCTTGTCCTTGGATATGCTTCCTTTTAAAAATCTCTCTCTCCGGGTTCTAGACTGTAGTTTTAACCGTATAGTGGCCGCCAATGGGCAGGAACTACAGCATTTTCCAAGCAATGTAACTTCCTTAAACCTGAACCAGAATAACTTTGCTTGTGTTTGTGAACACATGCGCTTCCTGCAGTGGGTCCAGGATCACAGGCACATCTTGGTGGGAGCTGAACACATGATGTGTGAGAAACCTTTAGCTATGCAGGGTGTGCCTGTGCTCAGTTTTAGAAATGCCACCTGCCAGATGAGCAAAACTATCATTAGTGTGTCAGTTCTCTCAGTACTCGTGGTATCTGTAGCCGCAGTTCTGGTCTACAAGTTCTATTTCCACCTGATGCTTCTGGCTGGCTGCAAAAAGTATGGCAAAGGGGAAAGCACCTACGATGCCT
Source organism: Myotis lucifugus (assembly GCF_000147115.1). Taxonomy (NCBI): domain Eukaryota; kingdom Metazoa; phylum Chordata; class Mammalia; order Chiroptera; family Vespertilionidae; genus Myotis; species Myotis lucifugus. Next base: position 1,045,747 of record NW_005871135.1, read on the forward strand.
TTGTCATCTACTCCAGCCATGATGAGGACTGGGTGAGGAATGAGTTGGTGAAGAACTTGGAGGAGGGAGTCCCCCCCTTTCAGCTCTGCCTTCACTACAGAGACTTTATCCCTGGTGTGGCCATTGCTGCCAACATCATCCAGGAAGGTTTCCACAAGAGCCGGAAGGTCATTGTGGTGGTGTCCCGGCACTTCATCCAGAGCCGATGGTGCCTCTTTGAGTACGAGATCGCCCAGACCTGGCAGTTCCTGAGCAGTCACGCAGGCATCATCTTCATCGTCCTGCAGAAGGTGGAGAGGTCCCTGCTCAGGCAGCAGGTGGAACTGTATCGCCTTCTCAGCAGGAACACTTACCTAGAGTGGGAGGACAGTGTCCTGGGCCGGCACATCTTCTGGCGACGACTGAGAAAAGCCTTGCTGGATGGTAAGCCATGGAGTCCAGAAGGAACAGAGGATGCAGAAAGCAGCCAGGATGAAGCAACGACCTCCACCTAACGTACAGACACTCCTTGGGTGCCTCTTGCCCAGGTGCATCCAATATTTGTTCCGTTGACAATTATTAAATGCTGCAGCATAGCAGACATTGCACCAAGGGAAGGTGCTTCAGTGGTACCCAGGACACACAGGACTGCTAATCTCACGGAGTTTACAGTGTGGAGGGAATAAATACTGTGCTAAAATATAGAACCTGCAGGTGGATGTTTCAACCAACTCAGCCTAGGCATTCAGGACAAAGAAACTCAACTCAACTCTTACCCTATATACTTGAATTATAACTAAGAGACCTGCCCTGGTAACATCAGAAAAGGACATAATTCTTCTCCTGAGCCTTTTGAATGGAAAGCACCTCATATTTTTTGTGTTGGCTGCCTTGAAACAAAGTGGTTTTGTCGTTTCTACTACACTGGGCCTTTGCTCACTTTTCCCATTTCTATTGAATACAATTTAAATTCTACGTGATGACTCAGAAGGCTTCTAATTCAGATCCTCCCTCCACTTCAAGTCAATTTCCTCACAAAGGTCAAAAACCTGCACCCATTTCCTAAGGACACCTGATGAATGTATCTTCACAAACATCCCGGTCATTATTAACTGATAGTCCCTGATGTATTTTTGTTTTTATAAATTCAGTTTTCATTTTACACGTCTTCTCTATAAACCTCAATTTTTCAATATGGTTGTAAGAGACATACTGGAAATATCCATGTTTAACCAATATCTTTCAAGCAAATATGTCAAATACACTCTGTCACTTTGTCACTTGATGTCATTCTAAATTGATTGCCGATTAAGTTATGACTGTCATAAAGGAAGCATTAAAATAATTTGGTGGAAAGTGGTGCTTATTGTAACGGGGGAGAGAAGTCTGACATCTTGGTCTCATAATGAGTAATTTGGGCTTGAGGAGGGGCAAAAGGTGGGATGGCGGCAGGAGGGCAGCTCTTCTGGATGATCCTAGAAACAGGTGGGCTGACGCAGCCGGGGGGAACACAAGACAAGAGTTGCAGAAAAGGTTTTTTTCTGCGCCAAATGAGTGTTTGATGAAACACTGAATCCCTGAGGGGATTGTGAAATGATTCAAGGTGGGGAACACACGTTGTTTCTTCCTGTTGGGCATCACTCCATGACCACATTGACAAAAGAGTACATGTTCTCATTGAGAAAATATGTTCCTGGGGTTAATAAGGGTCATGGTAAGGGGAGTTCTCAGAAAAGCACACTCACTGAGGTTCTCAGAATAGTGCATTCAAAGAAAGCAATGAGGACATTTGGAAAATACAATTGTCAGAACTGGAACTATGGCCACATGCAAGAATGTGCTTGTGCCTGAGTGTTTCAGAGTGTGTTTTGGTCTGAGCTTGGTCGGAGTTGCCCAATGTGCCTGGGTGTGTTTTTAGGTCTTAATGTGCTAGTGAAAGTGGATGTGTGTGTCTGTTCATATGCCTCTCCGTCTCTGTGTATGAAGACCATGTGTCTGGATGAGAGCGATTGTATTTCAAGGGGAGGAATGTGGGCATTTGGTATGGATGCCTACAGCTGTCTGAGTTCTGTACTCTTGTGTCTGTACATGATTGCTTACATACAAGTGGATGCATTAGATCCTGAGTAGCTTGAAGGTCTGTTTTTGTGTATGTCCTGGCTATATGGGAGTGTGCTCATGTGCATATTTGAGTACGAGTTCTGCATATGTGTTTTAGTTTAAGCAAATATATAAGACTCCAAGGAGGAAAATAAAAATACAACTGGAGTGGATCCTGTATGCTGGTCTCCTTCCCATTAGCCCCTTCTCTGAGATGGGGACTCTGAAAATGGAGGGTGAGGTAGACAAGAAAGGAAAAAAAAATGGTATGACAGAGCAGAAGGGGAAGAAAGAGGAAAGTCATGCCTAGGGATGGAATCCATTTAACTTTTCTGGAGTAGAGAGACATGAAAGGTAGAATAAAGATAAATTAATATCATTAGAAAGCCTTAAATTTGTATACTACCCTATAAATTGGAACATATTAACACAGTGACAACCACATTCGAATCTCTTATTATCCAGGTGAAGTAGCAGACTAAGAATTCGAATCCCATCATACTGATGTGAGACCTGAGGTTCACGGGAGTCACTTTATTGTCAGTAGGCACAGGTTAAATGAGTGGCCGGCCTGCCCTTGGACTTCGGCCTTCTCTTTCCACTCCGCCCTCCCCCGTTTCATGATTAAGGCTGGCAAGGGAGAAGTGAAACCCAGCAGCTCTCTGTGCAGTTGACACTTGTCAAGGGTTTTTCACTGAAACCGTGAAATTAGGCAAACGCATATGCATTTGTCTTATATATACTGAATAATTTATTTATAACACATTTCTTTCCATGAAGGATGTGAGGGAGATTCAAGCATAGTATACATGGCCAATAAGTTTAATCAGTCAGAACTAGAAACTCTGGTCTAAGTTACTTTGTAGAAGTGAGGGAAGAAGACTTCCAACAGTTATTCTTTGATGTTATTGTTCAGCCCTACTCTCTTGCTTTCTGTATGACATGTAATTTAAATCCCTACACCATGCCTATGAGATGGGTACTAGTCAAATCAGTGTTATTGTCCATTAGGAAACCGAGGCTCTGGGACTGTAAGTGACCTGTTCAAAGTCACACAGGCAGAAAGTGGCGGCACTTGCATTTAAACTCAGTCTCTGATATTAAAAGCCAACTATGCTAGATGGTTTCTCTAATGCCTTCCCCTCTTTCATATACAGATTGGAATGTTACTGCTATTTATTTTTATTTTCTCATTGTTGTAGCCAGGGCTCAACACCAGAACCCAGGCATGATGGTAGAACTGAAGGATGGGTGTCTGGTGGAAGGATGAGCTGTGTAAGAGACATCGGGTATTTGAAACCAACCCTTTTCTCTGACAATGTTGGACTAAGCCTCTCCCACTTCAACTCTCTTTTCCCGTGGAGTGAATTCTTGTCCATGAGGCTCCAGTGCAAATCGGTCCATCCAGATAGGCCGAGCTATTTTCATGTTTATAGTAATGACCCACCATTCTTCCCTCAGAGATCTTTTCTGACAAGTGGTTTTAAATAAGACTCTTCCTTTCAATGCTTTCATTAAATGGCAATGACATGTCATTGGAAATCAACTCAGTAAGGCGGCTTAGCTGATATAGTCTGAGTCCATCAACTTTAGCACCTTGATACAGGCTTCAAGTTAGACTGAGCAACATAGTGTGCCCCGCTGACTGCATTTCCCGCCGGCAAAATCACGCTCCCTTCTTTTCTCTTGACTAAATGAGAGGACTCAAATACCTGAGACTTTGAGACTCAGAATTTCAGCCTAGTTCCTAGAATGCTGAGAATCCATTTTTCTAGCTGAAGAAAAATGTAGATGATTTGAAAATTAGGAGTGGCTGGAAAGTTTGCTTTTACTTTCTTTCTAGGGAATATTCTAGTTATTGTTACTAAATGTAGGGAGTATCAATTTTTAATAATTCTACGTGGACTTTTATTATGTACATACTAGTCTAGCAGATGCATATAGATGACTTGGATTTGAATTCTGATTCTTCCACACATTCACAATACAATTTTGGACAAGTTTATCAATCTCTCTGACTTCAGTTTGGTTTTTTTTTTTTTGGTTTTTTTTTGAATAGGGAGGCTAAGTCTCTCCTATCCTACAAGGTACTATACCAATAAAACGGAGAGTAGAGAGGAGACACAGCACGTCTCTCATTTTAGCTGCTTGAAGGGGCTGCCGGAAGAACAGGATGAGTGGACATAGAAACCAGTAATCCTGGGAGTTCCTAAGGCAGGAGGTCTCATAGCCATAGTCAAAGTCAGCAATTTGACTCCCAAGGAGGGAGAGTGGGAAGAGAAGGCAGGGTCCCAGATCTGCAACACACACTGAATGACCGGCTGCTGCTGCTAGAATGCACAAAGGGGCAAAGCCATGCTCTGTTTATTTATGATGCAGCAGAATCCTGGTGCCTTGGAAAGTGAACTCCTGGGAGGATGGACACCGAGATCTGGTCCAGGCTCCCCACTGACTTTTTGAGTGATCGTGGCAAAGTCATGCAATGACTTGAATGGCTATAATGATCATGCAAATGATGATAATTGTTACCTTTCACAGAGAAATCATTTTGTGCAAGGCCTTTATAGTGCTATTTCCTTTGTCACATCAATGAATTAGAAAATGGTAATTATTTCCAATTTACAGATAAGGAGATTGACACTTGGAGACATTCTATAATGTGTCAGGCATTGTGGAACCTGCTGACAAAGGGCAGCTCTGAGGTGAGGATGCAGGTCCACTTCATTTCTTTGCCAGGATTATTAAACACTGTGCCATGTCAGAGCCCCCCTCTCCCACAAACATGCATAAAACCTCCTCATTCACCATCATAATTTTGAATGATATCAACCAAAGGTAATTATTGCTATTGCTACTTATTGGTATTACTACTACAGTCATAAGAGTCTGGGCAAAAGTAAATCAAAGATGTATGTGATTAAAGATTTGTAACAATGGACACATCAGACCCACAAGATAATGGCTGTCCTGTAGACAACATGGTTAGATTGCTGTACCATTTCTCTGGTCAGTCGGACTTCCTGCGGGGATCACAGACCTGTGGTTGACCACGGAGGTTATGGGGGAAATTCCAAAAGCTAAGGACTCTTCAGATGGTTGGAATGAGATCACATTCTGTGGGCTCCATTATGGAGATCATTACATTTTTCAGATCAAAGTGAACACTGTGGAATAAGTGGTTGATCAAAAGGAACCTAATTCATTGAGCATCATGTGTACTCACCTGATTGCTTCCTGTACCCTGTGAGCTAGGTACTAGGCTCCTCATTTTAGCCATGAGGACATGGATACCCACAGAGGATCAGTAATGTGTCTAAGGTCACACAGCTCATATGTATTCATCACAATAATATTTGCTAAGCTTTTGGTACATGCCTGGGACTGCTCTAATCTGGGCATTAATTAATTTTTAAAATTAAATGACCATGTATTGGCAGCTGTGCCATTTCTCAGGTAAAGAAACTGAGGAGCAAAGAGTGAAATCCCCAATTGGAAGATGGAGACTTAGGGTGTGAAGTCAAGTTGGCTTCATGCCCAGGGCTGCATTCTTTCCCCCATGTAACAGCAGCCTTGTGTCCTGCACTGTTCTGCCAGGGGTGGTCAGAGAAGTGACTAGAAAATAATCTAGACAAGGTCAGGAACTCCCATGCCATTTAAAAATTGAAAGTTTAAAAGGCAATGCCTGCTACTCTCCTTGATGTCTACAGAAATAGAGATGATACCGCCCTGTGACAGTGCTAAGTGACAATTCTGAGTGTAAATGGGCTTTTTGGCACAAATTGTCCTGTCCTAATAGTCTTGATTATAATTATAAAATAATGGGTTTCTGAAAGGCTGAGAGCAGTTCTGGGAATGGCAATAAGGGCTTAGAAACGACGTGTTTATGCGAGAAGTGTTTTGTTGAACATTAAATGCACGTTTAGGAGAAAGGATTGTGTTGTATGCTCTTAGGAAACTATCTCACTATGTAATTAAATCAAAACCAGTCGGCTGCCAAGTTGTGCTCTTGTCTCTCAGGAACAACACCCCATCAAGACAGGACTGACCTAAGGTAACCCAGCCTGGTTCTTAGCCTCTGTTCACCAGCCCCTTCTCCCCCATCTTCCCAGGGCCCTGCAAGGAGATGGAATGTCCCGGCTGAAGTTCTTCCTGGAACCCAGGCTGAACTTTCTCTTTACTCTTTCTTGGTGCTCTTCCCACCTTCACACACTAAAAAAATGAACAGTCTTCCTATTTAAGGAGTATTTGAGGGATTTCCTGAGAGGCACTATATAGCAAAAGGGAGTTAAAGAAAAAAAGAGTTATGTGACACAGTTTCAGAGGCTCTGAATACAAAACCCCCAGAGAAGCTGTCTCTAACTTCAGTTCTTAGACGGGTAACATAAGTCTCTTTCCAAAAGTTACAGTCATCTCTGTTTCAAAATCCTGAGGTTAGATTAAGCTACCAACCCTCCTCCCTTCTCTCTCTCTCTCCTCTCTCTCTCTCATCTATTCTCTCTTCTTCCACAACTTTCCTTTTTACTCAGTCAGTTGTCACCAAGGACTTCAGGCAGCTTACATTTGAGATGATTTCAATAAAACTATTAAACCCAGAAATAATATATCAAGATGATAAAGCTTACCAACTTTGACTTTTAAAAAGAGCTTGGCTTAAGAATCATGTGAGGACTTTAATTATACTGTATACTAGAGGCCCATGCACTGAGGTGGGGGGAGGTTCCTCAGCCCAGCCTGCCCCCTCTCACAGTCTGGGAGCCCTCAGGGGATGTCCTACAAGCTGCAGTCTGGCATCCCTCTGCGGGAGGCAACAGGGCTGATCAGGGGAAGGCGCCACCCCCATCACCCCCAGCTGCCGCCACTGCCGGCCGCCACAGCCACCAAGGTGTTTTCATCAACACAGACTCTAGTCCCATAACCATGAAAAATGACAACTTTATTTAGGCATTTTCAAGATGTCTTTATCATAGGATATGACCTTTCTTTCTTCCTTCCTTCCTTCCTTCCTTCCTTCCTTCCTTCCTTCCTTCCTTCCTTTCTTTCTTTCTTTCTTTCTTTCTTTCTTTCTTTCTTTCTTTCTTCCTCACATGAGGATATTCACCCATTGATTTTTAGAGAGCATGGAAGAGAGAGGGAAAGGTAGAGAGAAACATCAATGTAAAAGGCACACTTCAATTGGTTGCCTCTTCCATGAGCCCTGACCTGGGCCCTGGCCAGGGAGAAGCCTGAAACCTAGGTACATGCCCTTGATCAGAATCAAACCCAGCCCCCCCTGAGGGTTTGTGTCTCTACCCTGGACCTAGCAGCCCAGCGGCCCCAGCAGCCCAGCGTTGCGGCCACAGGGCTGGGGTTGGGGGCCACCCCCGCTGCATGTTGTGCTCTCTGGCTCCGAGGCGCAGGCCACCCTGTTTGTTGTTCTCTCAGGCTCTGGGCCCGCACCAGGCCCCTCCTCCTGAGCTGGTTGTGACTGTTACAGCATCCCGGACTAATTTGCATATTATCTCTCTCTCTCTCTCTCTCTCTCTCTCTCTATATATATATATATATATATATATATATATTTCTAGATACATTAATGATCCTTTTTTCTGGAAATTCTGAGTTAGTATCAGAGGTTGAGCTCAGGGAATCTAGATTTTGAAATATCCCCCAAGTCATCTGGATGCACAGACAGAACTGAAAAGGACAGTTATAGTGGAAAATAGAGATAATATCCCACATTCACTATGGTCACCAGCTTTGTCCTTGAGATTGATTGCTAAGATTCATAAAAGACAAGGCAAGGTCAACAGGATGGAATAGTTGCTAAAGGAAAGAAGACACTCCATTGGTCAGATCATTTCTCTTTTTTTCACACGAAAATTGGTTCTCAATCCAACCAGCTTAGACTCATCTGGATACCAGACTGGCCTGTATGACTCCGAGCTTCCAATTCCATTTAGACGTGGTGACCACGGCAATTGTTTAGTTCTCCCAGTTCCTCCTTGTGCATTGCCAATTTCCCTTCTCCATGCTCCACGGTAGCTGAGACCTAGCATCAACTTCTCCCCAAAAGATGTCCTGGTCTGCCCTGAGCGCTCTGAGGCCTCTGCTGCCAATTTTATTTTCCTGCTTTTCCATTTCAGAACAAAACTGTCAGCTCCCCTTTTGAAAACTGACTATTCAACTCATCATTCACTATCAAGATTCCAACAAATGGTTTTCTCTGGGAAACACCAGGATCTCCCGTGCAAAGACTTGTTTTCAGTCTCTTCCCGGGAACTTTTTTAATGTTGTTGGAGGGAGCTGAGACAGTGAGCCTTCAAAGTTGCTCTTCAGTAGCTCAGACCTCTAAGCGTGAGACCCTGAGTCTTCTGGAGGTGTCTTCTGCTTCCCAGTGGAAAACGCCTGCTATAGAAACTTCCTACTTGCAAACAGCACCTTTGAAATGAACGGCAGGGACGAATCTCTAGCTGTTCTGCTCACTGCGGGGTCCCTCTGAGTCTTCTGTGCTTATCATTTCTGGGTGGATGGGCTGTGGACTCAGTGTCTTGCTCAGGTCTGAGAGCTGAGTATCACAAGGAGCAGGGAACATCTCTGTCAGTTACTGGAATATTAGGTGTGAGGTCAGGTGCATGAGCGGAGGTGGTGGTAGTGTGGCTCAGAGCTACCCTCTGGGCCCCAGTCTCTCGCTATAAAATGGGACACTTGGGCTGGATCAGTGATTTCCAAAGTGTGATATGGTGGTTAGTGAGAGAACATATGCGGTTAATGATTATGTACGTATTTTTATCGATTTCTATTTATGATAGGTTTTGTAAATAGTAAGGAATATTATATATATATATTTAAATGTGGGCCTTTGAAAAAACAGAGAACAAAATAAGCAATACAAGAAGTCTGCAGATGTAAAAACAGATTTGAGAGATGCTGCCTATTGGAAAGCAATGGACCAAATGGCCACTGAGGGTCAGCCGAGCTCTGTCATTCCAGCAGGTTTACCTCTCCAGGAACATCCCCTTATCTACACACGGCAGGGGTTGGAGTAAATGTCCTTTTCAGCAATTCTGGTCTGTGATTAGAGGTGGAACTCCATCGTGCAGCTGTTCCTGCATCCTTAACATGTAGTTCTAGCATTAAAAACTCGTGCTATTGTAGGAAAATAGAAGACTCAATTATTTTTTTTTTTTTTTTTTTTTTTTTTTTTTTTAATATTTTTTTATTTTTCGCTTAAAGTATTACAAAGGGTATTACATAAGTGTCCTTTTTTTTTCCCCCCCGCCCTTGACACACCCCTACCCTCCCTTACCCCCCAGTGTCTTATGTCCATTAGTTATGCTTATATGCATGCATACAAGTCCTTCGGTTGATCTCTTACTCCCCTCCCTCCTGCCCCCCAACTCTCTCTGGCCTTCCCACTGCAGTTTGGCAATCAGTTTGAGGCAGCTCTGCCTCTGTATCTATTATTGTTCAAAAGTTTGTAATGGTCTTTATTATCCATGAATGAGTGAGATCATGTGGTATTTTTCCTTCATTGACTGGCTTGTTTCACTTAGCATAATGCTCTCCAGTTCCATCCATGATGTTGCAAATGGTAGGAGTTCCTTCTTTTTAACAGCAGCATAGTATTCCATCGTGTAGATGTACCACAGTTTTCTAATCCATTCATCTACTGATGGGCACTTAGGCTGTTTCCAGATCTTAGCTATGGTGAATTGTGCTGCTATGAACATCTGGTTACATATATCCTTTCTGATAGGTGTTTCTGGTTTCTTGGGATATATTCCTAGTAGTGGGATCACAGGGTCAAATGGGAGTTCCATTTCCAATTTTTTGAGGAACCTCCATACTGCCTTCCATAGTGGCTGCACCAGTCTGCATTCCCACCAGCAGTGCACAAGTGTTCCTTTTTCTCCACATCCTCTCCAGCACTTGTCGTTTGTTGATTTGTTGATGATGGCCATTCTGACAGGTGTGAGATGGTACCTCATTGTTGTTTTGATTTGCATCTCTCGGATGATTAGTGACTTTGAGCATGTTTTCATATGTCTCTTGGCTTTCTGAATGTCCTCTTTTGAAAGGTGTCTATTTAGATCCTTTGCCCATTTTTTGATTGGATTGTTTATCTTCTTTTTGTTAAGTTGTATGAGTTCCCTATAAATTTTGGAGATTAAGCCCTTATCAGATATGACGTTGGCAAATATGTTTTCCCAAGAGGTGGGTTTTCTTGTTGTTTTGTTGATGGTTTCTTTTGCTGTGCAGAAGCTTTTTATTTTGATGTAGTCCCATTTGTTCAGTTTCTCTTTAGTTTCAACTGCCCTAGGAGCTGTATCAGTGAAGAAATTGTTTTGGCATAAGTCTGAGATTTTGTTGCCTTTGTATTCTTCTAGAATTTTTATGGTTTCCTGTCGTACATTTAAGTCCTTTATCCATTTTGAGTTTATTCTTGTGTATGGTGTAAGTTGGTGGTCTAGTTTCATTTTCTTGCATATATCTGTCCAATTTTCCCAACACCATTTATTGAAGAGACTATCTTGGCTCCATTGTATGTTCATGCCTCCTTTGTCAAAAATTAATTGAGCATATTGGTTCGGGCTAATTTCTGGACTCTCTATTCTATTCCACTGGTCTATATGTCTGTTCTTGTGCCAGTACCAGGCAGTTTTGAGAACAGTGGCTTTGTAATACAGTTTGATATCTGGCATTGAGATCCCACCTACTTTGTTCTTTCTCAGGATCGCTGCAGCTATTCGGGGTCTTTTTTTATTCCAGATGAATTTTTGGAGAGTTCGTTCTAGATCTTTGAAGAAGGCCATTGGTATTTTAATGGGAAGTGCGTTGAATTTATAGATTGCTTTGGGTAGTATGGACATTTTAATGATGTTGATTCTACCAATCCAAGAACATGGTATGTTCTTCCATCTGTTTATGTCTTCCTCTATCTCTTTTTTCAGCGTCCTGTAGTTTTCTGAGTAGAGGTCTTTAACCTCTTTAGTTAAGTTTATTCCTAGGTATCTTAATTTTTTTGGTGCGATGGTAAATGGGATTGTTTTTCTAATCTCTCTTTCTGAAAGTTCACTATTGGTGTATAGAAATGCCTCAGATTTCTTGGGGTTAATTTTGTATCCTGCTACATTGCCAAATTCATGTATTAAGTCTAGTAGCTTTTTGATGGAGTCTCTAGGGTTTTGTATGTATAATATCATGTCATCTGCAAATAAGGACAGTTTTACTTCCTCTTTTCCAATTTGGATGCCTTTTATTTCTTCTTCTTGCCTAATTGCAATGGCTAATACTTCCAGTACTATGTTGAACAGGAGTGGTGAGAGTGGGCATCCCTGTCTTGTTCCTGTTCTTAGGGGAAATGGTGTTAGTTTTTGACCATTGAGTATGATGTTGGCTGTGGGCTTGTCATATATGGCTTTTATTATGTTGAGGTATGATCCTTCTATTCCCACCTTTCTGAGAGTTTTTATCAAAAATGGGTGTTGGATTTTGTCGAATGCTTTTTCTGCATCAATTGATATGACCATGTGGTTTTTTTCTTTCAATTTGTTTATGTGATGTATCACATTTACTGATTTACGGATGTTGTACCATCCTTGCATCTCTGGGATAAATCCTACTTGGTCATGGTGTATGATCCTTCTGATGTACTGCTGGATCCGATTTGCTAAGATTTTGTTGAGGATTTTGGCATCTATGTTCATGAGGGATATTGGCCTGTAATTCTCTTTCATTGTGATGTCTTTACCTGGTTTTGGTATTAGGGTGATGCTGGCTTCATAGAATGAGCTTGGAAGTGTTCCTTCCTCTTGAATTTTTTGTAGTAGTCTGAGGAGGGTAGGTTTTAGTTCTTCCTTGAATGTTTGGTAGAACTCCCCTGTGAAGCCGTCTGGCCCTGGGCTTTTGTTTGCTGGAAGCTTTCTGATGACTGCTTCAATTTCTTCCATAGTTATTGGCCTATTGAGGTTTTTAGATTCTTCCTGATTGAGTTTTGGAATGTTGTATTTTTCTAGGAATTTGTCCATTTCCTCCAGGTTGTCTAGTTTGTTGGAGTAGAGTTGTCCGTAGTATTGTTTAACAATCATTTGTATTTCTGTGGGGTCTGTTGTTATTTCGCCTCTATCATTTCTGATTTGGTTTATTTGGGACCTTTCTCTTTGCTTCTTGGTGAGCCTGGCGAGTGGTTTGTCAATCTTGTTTATCCTTTCAAAGAACCAGCTCTTGGTTTCATTGATTTTCTGTATTGTTTTTTTGGTCTCTATGTCATTGATTTCTGCTCTAATCTTTATTATCTCCTTCCTTCTGCTCACTCTGGGGTTTTCTTGTTGCTCTCTTTCTAATTCTTTGAGTTGTAGAGTTAGATGATTAACTACCATTTTTTCTTGTTTTTTGAGATAGGCCTGTAGAGCTATAAACTTCCCTCTCAGGACTGCTTTCATTGTGTCCCAGAGGTTTTGGATTGTTGTGTTTTCATTGTCATTAGTTTCCAGGATGTTTTTAATTTCTTCTTTGATGTCATCGGTAACCCAATCAATATTTAATAACATGCTATTCAGCTTCCAAGTGTTTGAGTATTTTGGGTTGTTTTTGTTGTAGTTTATTTCTAACATTATGCCATCATGGTCTGAGAAGATGCTTTTTATGATCTCAATCTTCTTGAATTTGTGGAGACTTTGCTTGTGACCCAATATGTGGTCTATTTTTGAATATGTCCCATGAGCACCTGAGAGGAATGTATATTCCGCAGCTGTGGGGTGTAGTGTTCTGAAGATGTCAATTAAGTCCATCTGATCTAGTGAGTCATTTAGGATTGCTGTTTCTTTGCTGATTGTTTGTCTAACGGATTTATCCAGTGATGTCAGTGGTGTATTAAAGTCCCCTACTATGATTGTGTTATTGTCGATATCTCCCCTGATATCTTCCAGAAGTTTTCTTATGTATGTGGGTGCTCCTGCATTGGGTGCATATATGTTTACCAGGGTTATATCTTCTTGTTGTATTGATCCCTTTAGTATTATGAAGTGGCCTTCCTTATCTCTGGTTATGGCCTTCACTTTGAGATGTATTTTGTCAGATATAAGTATTGCTACCCCAGCTTTCTTTTCCTTTCCATTTGCGTGAAAGATATTTTTCCATCCCTTCACTTTCAGTCTGTGTGAGTCCTTTCCAATGAGGTGGGTCTCTTGTAGACAGCAGATGTATGGGTCATGTTTTTTTATCCATTCAGCCACTCGGTGTCTTTTATTTGGAGCATTTAGTCCATTTACATTTAAAGTTATTATTGAAAGGTACTTGTTTGTAGCCATTTCTTTTTTGTGTGTGTGTGTGGCTGTTTTCTTTCTGAGCTTGATATTTCTTCTTTTACAACAGTCCCTTTAGCATTTCTTGCATGGCTGGCTTGGTGGTGATAAACTCCCTTAGCCCTTTTTTGTCTGTGAAGCTTCTTATTTCCCCTTCAATTTTGAATGATAGCCTTGCTGGATAGAGTATTCTTGGATTCAGTCCTTTGCTTTGCATCACTTTGTAGATTTCCGTCCATTCTTTTCTGGCCTGATGTGTTTCTGTTGAGAAATCATTTGATAATCTAATGGGAGATCCCTTGTATGTTACTTTCCGCCTCTCTCTTGCAGCCTGTAAGATTCTCTCTTTATCCTGAACATTTGCCATGGTAATTATGATGTGTCTTGGTGTGGGTCTTTTCGGGTTCACCTTGTTTGGGACTCTCTGGGCTTGTGTGACTTTTTTCTTCCCCACCTCAGGGAAGTTTTCTGATATTATTCTTCGAATAGGTTTTCTAATCCATGTTCATCTTTCTGTTGTTCTGGCACCCCTATTATTCGTATGTTGCTTCGTTTCATGTTGTCCCAAAGTTCCCTTAGGCTCTCCTCCTGTCTTTTAATTTTTTTCTCCATTTGCAGTACAGTTTGAGTGTGTTTTGCTTCCTTGTCTTCTAATTCACTGATTCGGTCCTCCGCTTCTCCCAGTCTACTGTTGATACTTTCAATGGTGTTTTTTATTGCAGCTATGTCGCTCTTCATTTCTTCTTGGGACTTACTTAAGTTGTTGATTTTTTCACCTGTTTCTTCTAGCTTCTTGCATACGAAGTTGAGTTTTTCATCTGTTTCTTCTTGCTTCTTGAACATCCGGTGCATGTACTCTAGGAACCTTATTCTGAATTCTTTTTCCGTCATGTTGCATATCTCTGTCTCACTTAGCTGCTTTTCTGGCGAGTCCTCCTTTTCTTTCCTTTGGGGGTTTCTTTGTCTACCCATGTTTGATCTCACTGACATTACTAGTTGTTGAATCGTTCAGTGGCTAGACCCTGGGTGGCAGTGGCTGCTCCCTGGGTGGCAGTGGCTGCTCCCTGGGTGGCAGTGGCTCCTCGGTCTGTGGTTGCTCCTTGGGCGGTTGTGGTAGCAGCGGCTCCTCTGTTGATAGCAGGGCCTCTGATGGGTGCTGTTCACAGTTGTGGTGGCTCTTCTGGCTGGTGGAGGGAGGCTTCAGACGCAGCAACTGTTCCCCAGGCAGAGCGTGTGGTGATCAGGAGGCCGCTGTTGCTTGAATCTGTTGCGTTGATTTAGAGGCACAAAATACAACACAACAAGGCACAACGTACCAGGCACTGAACACTATTGTATTTACGATATTACTAACCCCAAATAAAGGTGGCAACCCGAGCTAAGAGAGTTGGGAGATAAGGGGGAAAGAAGAGAAAAAGGTAGAAGAGAAAAAAGAAAGAAAGAAAAAAAGGAGTGCAAAGATGAGATTGGAAAAGGGAGGGGAAAAAGAGGAGGAGAAAAAAAAAAAGAAAGAAGAAAAAAGTAAGAGAGAAAAGAAAGTGAAGTGTAAAAGGGGGAGAGACTATTTATGTGAGGAGAAAACTCCTATAGGTCCGCCACTAATACCAACAAATTGCAGCAACAGATTCCTGGAGATGAATACAAACTACAAACAACCAATAATATCAAGCGACGCAAGGGGACAGAGAAGCGCAGAAATAACCGGGGGGGGGGGGGTAGAGGGAGGGGCAGGAAAATAAAAAGAATAAGCAGTCTAACCTCACAAACACTCAAAAAAAAACAAAAAAAAAACAAAAAACAAAAAACAAAAAACAAAACAAAAAAAATATATACTCGTCAATCAGGCAAACAACGATAAAACAATAGAGAGAGAAAAGAAGAAGAAGAGAGAGAAAAAAAAATGGATAGTGAAGGAAGATGAGGGAAAGGTGTATAAGGATTTAGAACAGGGGATTGGACATAGGATATTTAAGCAGGGTTAAATTTTGACAGAGGATAAAAAGAATAGGGAAGATCTAAAGCTGGAGTAGGGTAAGAGAAACAGGACAGCAAAGGGAGAAAGTGGGGAAGATTGTTTAGCACAGAGGCAAATTGAGGTAGAGAAAAATGTTGCTAAAGGAACGATGAAAATAGAATGGAGAACATTAGTCCCAAAATAAAATAAAGACCAGATAAAATGACACTTTAAAAAATGGTAAAATGGTAGCGGTAATAATACTAGTTAAAAATAAAAATGTAGTAGCTGAAAGGGCAAAATCGGGTGATGGAGAAAAAAGAAAAATGAAAAAAAAATGTTTTCTTAGTTAAAAGGAGAAAAAGTAATTTAAAAAAATAAAAATAAAAATGTGCAGTAATGCAGGTGCTTCAGATCTTCTACTCTTCTTATTGGCACGCCGGGAATTCAGGAGAATGTTGACTTTCCCTCTGATACACTGTTCCTCCTTGTTGTAAGCCACAGTCCTTATTGCCTTATCTGTATTTACAGAGGAGTCAGTTCGTGGCTCTGCCTCTGGGTGGCAGTGTGTCTGGGTTGACCTCCGAGGCTATAAGTTCTCTCGGACCAGGAGCTGCTTATTGTACCTGAACCAGCTCCGCCCAGAGGAGGTTCCCCCAGCGCCACTCCCAGTTCTGTTTCCCAGGCTCCCCAAAAACAATCTTCCCCTACAAGCTCTGCTAGTGACCCCAACTGGGCACTCACATGTACTGGGCTCAACAATCAAACCCACAGAAGTAAGAGGAAGTGTGTGAACAAGAGCCTGGGAAGCTGCTGGAACTCGCAGGGTTCCACCCTCCAGAACCGCGCGGAGTGTCTGCGCGCGCCCAAGCCCCCGGCAAGAGGCACGGATGCGCGGATTTTGGCGGACGCAGATTTTCCCCTGCGCCCGCGCGCGCGTTCCTCGCTCCAACCTGAACTGCGAACCGTACCTTCGAGGCAAGTCCAACCTTTCCGTGGAGGGGTGCAGGTCTCCCCTTGGCTCTTGCAGTCGTGCTGTTTGCGAATCGCTGCCTCCGGGTCAGTAGCCGCCGGGCTAGTAGCCGATCTCTGGATGCCGGTGAACGCTGCCTGAGATGGCGCGGTCCCGCCGCTGCGCTGGCGCCCAGAGGGAGGTTTCAGCCTCAATCTCCAACCATCCGCATTTTTTAGGAGTTTTCTGTCTTTCCTGGCTGCAGACTGTCTCTCAACTGAACCTCCCCAGCTTAATCGGGCTGATTGTTACCCGTTTCAGCTGCTCGCCCCCATCTGGTCCGGGACAAAGCACCAACACGTCCGTCTAAGCCTCCGCCATTTTCTCCTCCCGAGACTCAATTATTAAGTAGTGGCTTATTCATGCATTTACAATTTCCCCAGTCTCCCTCATTCCTGGAAAAATTCAGCCGTCAACCAAATCGAGTGGGAGATGAAAGTCGCTGGAAGCAGGACAACTGGACAGTGAATTGGGCCCACCACTCCTCCTTTAACAAATGGTCCCTTGACCTCTTGTCCCTTGGTCTCTGTGTCTTTGTTCATGGGGTGACTGGTGTATGGAGTCACTTCTATGACAGCTGGGAGAATCAAATGGAACTGAGGATTCAACAAAACTTATGGAAGTGCTACGTAAATCAGAGAAGTGAATATACGCTGGATTCAGAACTAATTGAAGGAAGGGTTCCTCTTCTGTTCAACTACATTACCCCAAGAATACCGCCCATCTGGCCCGTGCATTTAAAAAATCCACATGCCATCTTTGCAAGACTCTCCTATATTTCAGCAATGTGTTCCATGGCTAATTTGAAGGAACTTAAGAAGAAAACCACAGTGTCCACAATCAACCACTTCCTTACACTATAATGCTTGCCATACCCGTCCCCTTTCTCACACTCCACAATTAAAGTGGCATCTCACCGGCTCTGCACAGCTCACCACGGAGGCGCCGCGCCAGCCCAGGTGCCTCTGGCCACCTTTGAATTCTCGCCAATCGAGAGTAAGCACTCTGCATACATTTCACCATTGGTGATTGGCAACAGCAGAGACCTCTGGTTCCTCATTCCTTCCTGCTCTCTTTCCCAAAGTGCCATCTGCAAGGATCCCTTCTATCAGTGAGGGGCTGCCATCATCCCTCACCCTTATGCCACTGAACACAGCCACTGAAGGTGCACTCAGTGGCCAGGCTGCCAGACCTCCAGGCACCTCCCTTCTCAGGCGAAGAGGTCAAGCCACCCCTTCCTGGGCTGTGGCATCTGCCTCTAAATCACACTTCCTCCTTTGCTGCTGCGGGACCCTGTCTTTGCCCTTCACCCTTTTCTGCCTCCTCAAACAGTTTGGAAGAAAGCTTGTCCAATTATCTGGGGTTCGCTTCTGGTGCCATTCAAACCCGTCTAAATGTCACAGCAATCTTCCTTCCTTTGCAGCTTCTTGTTGGCACTACACGGGTTCTTGCCTAGGATGTCCTGGCCCCCTCTCCGCCTTGAACTGTCAGCGTCCCACCATCCTTCTTTGTTGGATGTTCTATCTCCCTTTGCTCTTTCCTTCCCTTCTTATCTGTGAACTCCATTAATGCCTTCTGCACAGGACAGTGCCTACTGCATTCTCCAAAGACTATGCCTTTTCTTCTCCTAATGTATTGGAAAGGACACAAGCTGGGGACTCAGATCTGTGTTCTGAGGTTACGTGGTATAGTACCTGTCCGGTTTGCCTCAGCCGTAACGTGAGGACACGAATACCTATTTCTCAGATTTGTTGGCAGTTTAATTAGTTGAAGTAAAGCCCTCGCTTTCCTTTTTCTCCTTGTAAGTTCTCATCATTTTAATCATCCTTCTATCCCACATTTATGGGAAAGCTACCCTGCTGTGAGCACACTGTCAGATACATGAGGTTGCAAACATAAAAAACCAAGACACGGTCCCAGATTCAATGTGGTGAGGGAGGTGTGTCAACAAATAATTGGTGCGCGCACGCACACACACACACACACACACACGAACTGTTTGTTATGTCAACATGGGAGGGGGTTTGTTCTGTCTAGAAGCAGTCAGGGAAGGCTTTACAGAGGAGGTGCTATTTCAGGTGGAGATTTTGCAAGAGTAGCTCTGCAAGTGGACCGTGGTGGAGAAGGAGGAAGTGGAATTCTTAGACAAAGGAGTGGCATGAAAAGAAAAGATAAGTCTGGGAGCCCGTGGACAGGAAAGTGTGGCTATGGCACAGAGGGACAGAACGAGACAATGTAGTAGACATAGCTAGAAACTGTGGAGATGCCAAGAGTTAACTGGCATTCGTTGACCCGGGCGAAGTCATTTATCAAAACTGTGTCTCAGTTGGCTCATCTTTCAGTGAAGGATCATATATCTAATAAGTTCATCTAAGCAAAGTGCAAGGCATTGAGTGATCACTCAAAACACTGATTTTGTGTATGTGTGTGTGCTTTTGTTAAGAGATGGGGAGGGTGCAATCAGAAGCGAAGCCCAGGTACTTTCTTAGCATTAAGACCCCAGATTGCGGTGCCTGGCTGGGACTCAGGGGGCCCAAGCTCTCCTCCTCGTGTTGCTATGCACGTCCTGTGTGAGCCTGGGGAAGTTATATAACTCAGACTTGAAGTAATGTGACTTATTATTTGTTTTGCTTTTAAAACTTTCCGGGAATTGACCATCCCTTTCAAGAAACAGGGAGGCACTCTGTAATGTTACACCATCGGGGTGGAGCGTCCCCTCATGAAGGGATTGTCTCAGTGGTGGCAGAACTGCTGTCAGTTGCATAACAGGGTTATGTAATTTCTCCTTCCCCTATTTTGATGCCAAAGCCTTCAAGATCCACGGCAGGCCAGTTTTACTGCCCTTGAGTGACACTTCAGTTAAATAGAACCCATTGCCTGGAAATGAGCAGCTATTATGACGGCAGCCAGAGGGCCTTTGTTAAATGCAAGGTTTGATACCAGATGGTGAAAAGGGGCACAGGTGCACGAAGAAGAGACACCTGCCCCCTGCCCTCAGGGAGATGCCAGTTGTGCAGTAGAGATAGAATGTGAAGCACTGGAAAGAGCTCTGCATGAAGTCCCATTAGTCTGACAGACTCAGGCCTGGGCTCCACGGTGCCTCTCAGCCAGCCCATGCTGCGCCCAAGGTCACAGGGCCAGTGAGAGGCCTGGCCTGGATTTGAGCCAGGTCTGCCTGTTCCCACTGCACACTGTGCATAAACCAGACACCCTGGGGCGGGGGTGATAGCAGAAGTGAAGTGCTGTGAATACTGCTCCTACTGATAATGATAATGGAAAGGGGCAGAGCTGGAGGAAAGGGGGCGTGGAGACAAGGGAGGGATTAATGGGCAGTTCCACTTTAATCTGTTTTATGTCTGTGGTTTCTTGGTATGGGTTTAGCTGTTGTGGTCGTAATTCCTCTGTGTGTGTGTGTGTGTGTGTGTGTGTGTGTGTGGTCATTTTAGAAGCTTTTGCTCAACATTCTATCCAATGTTAGACTTCCTTCTAGTACCATACAACAAAGAAGTCTGAGCAAGGCTCTATGTTGGGTATTTTACAGGCATCACCCCATTTAATGTCCCCAAAGCCCTGGGAGGTGTTATCATCACCACCACTGAGCAGAGGGGGAAACTGAGGCTTAGGGAAATTGAGCTGATTCTTTCGAATCACTGAGCTAGTAAATTTCAGTTAGTAAGGTGTGAGGCTGGAACCGAGGGGGGAGGGGCAAACTGATTCCAAAGGCAGGACACCCAAATTTCACCCTTTTTGTCCTCCAGAGCCCAGTTGGCAGAATAGACATAATTTCAGAATACCATGCCCACGCATATAAAAACCATGGCTGAGCTCATACTGTGTGCCAGTCCCTGAAGGGGAGTGGTGTAGAAATCTTAACAAAGCATGACCTCTGCGCTCAGGAGGGTCAAGGTCAGCATGGTACACAGAGGAGAGCAGTGTGATGAGTACATCCCTAAAGCGTAAGCAAAGTGCTGTGGGCCACTAGGCAGCCAACTGATCATCAAGGGCTTCATTTGTGGAGAACTTCCTCTCGACCAGCACTCTTCAAAGTGCTGGATGTGAATTCACTCATTCACTCCTCACTCAGACCCCTTATACAGGTGGGAAAGTAGGGCTCAGAGCAGCTAACACCTCAGCACTAGTTCATTACAAGTCCAGCGGTCATAGGAGCATGACTTGAACTAGTCTGGAGCTAGAGCCTCACTTTGATCATGCTCTACCTACCACTAGGAGATAGAATAGAATATAATTTGGAAAACATTTTCTGTATGCCTGTCATGGTTTCGTTCTAGCTAGGGGTAAAAACAATGGTGGGGGGGAAGAGCACCATTTTTAATCGTTCAGAGTTATTATTTAGTTGAGAGAAAGAGACAGACATGTGACCCTGGAGGTACGTTGTAGTATGAGACACAGGAAGTAAAGATTGCCGACTAGGAGTATGGGGTTTGGTGACAAAGAGACCTACATGCTAGATCTACTGTATATAAGCTGTGTGACGGGGCAGGTTGCTTAACTCCTCTGTTCCTAAGTTTTGTCATCTTGCCTGGTAAAATGAGCACCATACTTGCCTCAGAGAATTACAATGGGATAAAATAAATGGACATGATGAATAGAATGCGATTGGCACACTGTTACATAGTAAGCCCTCAGTAAGTGACACGTATTATTATAGTTATTTTCAATGATAAAAGTATGAATGAGATAAAGAAGAGAAAATGCTGGAAAGATAGCGGGGGACTAGATCTGGAAGGACCTTGAAATTGGTTAAGGTATTGGGAAGTGGGGAAGCTCTTTACAGAAGGGAGAGCAGAAATGAGCTTTGCCTCTTGTCACTCAGGGGATGGCCTGGTGGGTGGGCCGAAGGGAGAGAGTGGAGCCAGAGACCAGTCAGTGGAACATGGAGGCCGCACCCTCCATTGCTTCGATGAATGTCAGAGATTCCTGATCTCATTTCAGAAGGAACTAAGAGATCAGGAGAATGCAGAAACCTTGGCCCAGTTTACCCCGGTTTACCCCTTGATGCATGGAGTGGGACCTTCAGGGCCAGAAAATAATCTGTTCTCTTTGAGAAAAGGTGGCAACGGTGACGTCTCTTGTGTGCTGACCCAACCACATGGGCGCCACTCATTCATCTGACTAGCTCAGGCAGTAGATATATAGGCAATGGGCAGGAGGTAATTTAATTTGAGCAAAGGCCCCAAGTGGAAGAGGCTGGAGACCCTTCTGAATGCAAATGCCTAATATGCATGGTTCTGCTTTTGATTCCTTTTTATCCCCCAGCAAAGACTCAGTCGCATCATGTGTCCAGTTGTGTTTGGCCGAACGCAGAGGGAAAAGAGACAACAGTCTAGGCAGGGTGGGGCCAGGCTTGTAGTTGGGTCTGAAATAAACAGCTTTGATTCACAGACACAGCTGAGATGTAGTTCAATAGTCAACCAAACCTGGCTGGTTACCAAACTATCCTGTTGGCGAAAGAGAGAGATGTATAAACCCCCATCCCTAAGGACTTAGTGACACTTTTGTGAGTCAGGGACAGGAGGTATGTATTTTTTACATCTCCCTGGGCGATTCTGATAATCAAGCAGATTTAAGAAGCACTGACAGACCATCCACCTTATTCCACGGGAACAGAACCGAGGACTTAATTCATTTTCAGTATCCTGCTCTAAGAGAAGGTTCAGCATCTCCTATATGTTGTGGTCAAATATTCCAACATTTGAACGATTAATTTCAGCTCTCACCCTACACCAGCCGTGGGCAAACTACGGCCCGCGGGCCGGGTCTGGCCTGTTTGAAATGAATAAAACTAAAAAAAAAAAGACCGTACCCTTTTATGTAATGATGTTTACTTTGAATTTATATTAGTTCACACAAACACTCCATCTAAGAGAAGGTTAAGCATCTCCTATGTGTTGTGGTCAAATATTCCAACATTTGAACAATTAATTTCAGCTCTGCCCTACACTGATCAGAACAGGGAGCGCTGTTTCCTCTCTCACCACTGCTATTCTCACTTGCACGGACATCGGACCTATTTTCCAGGCCCAGTTTCTGGTTCAGTTTGGTCCCAGAAGCCAGCATTGAGTGAGTGTCCCAGGCCTTATGTGACTCGCTCGTCCTCACTGCTTCACAGAGTCCTACTGATTCCTGGAGGAATATTATAATTTATCCGCATTTTACAGATGAAATTGCAGCAGAGAATTTAGTTAGCTGGCCTAACATCCCACAGCTAGTAGGTGGCAAAGCTAGAATTTAAATTCCAAGGCATTTATTCCAGAATCTACTCTCATAATATCACTAGTGTGCTTCAGAATCGTAACATGTGTCTGAACATCTGTGGTCCAATTCCAATTTTAAACATGTAGCTTCATACTTAGCCCCTTCCTAATGCTTTGCTCCTCCCCAAGACAGTTAACATCTTCTTCCAGATAAATCCGTTAGGCTGTTTCAAGAAGATCATCTAGTTCCTACAAGTGTATTTTTGTGTGTCTCTTTTGTGGAAAGGAAACTTCATTTAAAAATTAGTGTTTGTTCTTTTCTATTATATAACTGAGATTATGCACTGTCCCCCCTAGATGGGGTCCAGTTCACTGTCCCTCAGACCGTTGGAGGGCCGGACTATAGTTTAAAAAAAAAACTATGAACAAATTCCTATGCACACTGCACATATCTTATTTTGAAGTAAGAAAACAAAACGGGAACAAATACAATATTTGTATTTGCATGTGGCCCGCGGGCCGTAGTTTGAGGACCCCTGCTCTATCCACTGAGCAAAACCAGCTAGGGCTCCATTGGTTGTATTTTTAACAGAAAAGAGTGCATTCAGTAGAATTTCCAAACTTGTGTTGCTCCTCTGCTCTAGTGATGAGTGTAAAACCAATCCTCATGGAGCAGGTAGAAATATGAAAAAAGGAGTGTGTCTGGACACAGGACATCTCAAGTCTAGTTCCAGCTCTAGCACCACTGGAGGTGGGACCTTAGTCAAGACACAATGCCTACCAGATCTGAAACAAGGCTAAATATGCTGACAACGTAGGACTGTTAGGGGAATTAGATGATAGGCCTTATATAAAATACAAAGCACCTTATAGGTGATGGATAAATGTTAGCTACTGACCCTTGCTCCTTTCATGCACCATTTATACTGTCTCAATCCACGTTCAAATTCTGTCTCCACTTGTTTGTCACTCAGAGCTCACACCCTTCATTTGCTATTTGTATTATGCCCCTCCTCTGAGTTGTGATTCTATCTGAGATTCTGTTTCCACCCTTCGAGGCTTCCTTTCTAAGCCTCTCAGCGTTTCCCCTCTGTGTTACTACATTGTTTCTCGGGCTGTAACTTCCTCAGCCATGCGTTTCTCCTCCTACTGGGATGTGCGCGCCATCTCCAGTGGGATTCTTAGTCTCAAATCCTTTCTTTTCCCTCCATTAATTTCTCACAGCTCCCCTCCCCACTCCCTCTCTGTGGAATTCAGACCAAGCCGTCTTTACTGATGTGTGCTCTGTTTGCTTTTCTACACAAGAGCAGCCTTCCCTGTCCTCTTTATTTCTTGCATCTTTTACATCCCTTGCTCCTGCCTACGCTCTCTCCAACTCCCAAGTGCCTCCACCGGTTCAACCTAAAATCCATTGCCTTCATGTTTCCCATTTCTTTCCCAAGGACCTCCGCATCCTTCTACCATCGGCCCATTATTTATCTTTCCCTTTCATTTTCCCCTGAAACTCTTCTAGCTGGGCATTTTTCCCTTTCATGATGCGAAGGGCTGTGGGGCAATGTGTACTGATATATCTGTTTTGCACCATCAGGACAATGCTTATATTAGGGGCCAAGTGGCTGGATTCTTGTCACTCACTTGTAGGGGGGTGGGGAGGGGTGATGCTCCTGTCCCTACACTGAAATCTCTTTAATAAATCCCTGCCCAGAAGGACAGTTTAGGTAGTGGAAAGAACATGAACCCGGGCCTAGTTTCAGATACCACACGTCACAGCCATGTGATCCTCAGCAAAGGAATTCACCTCCCTATGCTCCACTCTCCTCATCAGTAAAAATGGGAGAGCAGCACAGAGTAGGGTCAAAGAATGAGACTTTGGAGATTGGCAGGTTGCTGCCCAATTACTGGTTCATCTTACTACATATGCAGTCTTATGTCACCCACCTTCTCACAACGGCAAGCACTTCTTTATCTACTAAATAGAAAATCTCAGAATGGAAGGGATGATCCAATAAGATCATGTGTGCAAAATATTTAGGCCACTGCCTACACCATCACACGCACTCAGTCCTGGGAATAAACAGCATTGGGATACTTCCACCTTCCTCAGAAGTGACAGGGCCCCTCATGCATGTCTGGCTTTGCTCTTGCTGTTCCCTCCACTTGGGATTCCCTTTTCACGTAATCCCTAAAGAGCCTTCCAGGACTTTATTTTTGCACCATTAGCAAAGCGGTTTCCAATCATTCCCATTGCTCTGAGCAGAACCAGCCGTCCCCCACTGTCTGTTCTTGGAGCACTTTGCCCACGCTCTGTCTGTAGGTCCAATCACCCTATTTTGTATTGTCAAGTTACTTCCAGGTATATTCCTTACACACTGTTTTAGACTGGGAGCTTGTAGGGAACGGGACTATGTCTTTTTTTTCTCAGGTTTTCAGTACCAGACAAATGCCTAACAAATAGCAGGTGCTCTCTCTCTCTCTCTCTGCAATTATTAATAACTGGAAAAATGATGACAGATGGTAGGTGGTTTCTCTGTGTTTATGATGAATGAATGAATGAATGAATGAATGAATGAATGACAAAGACCCAGTCCCCATATTAGGCCATAGGCAGAGGCATATGCATGGGCCATCCAGGCTCCCACTCCAGCATGTAGGAGCAGGTCAGATATGGCCCCACATGCTGACTGACTTGCTGCTAAGGTTCTGAGCTGCTGACTTGGACTTTTCACATTTCTACAGGCTGGGCTCAGGGCATGTTCCCAAGTGAGAAGTAGGTTGGCGTATGTGTACAGGGTTACATGGCCCCTGATAAGAGCAAATCAGGGCAGGAAGACAAGCAAGCCATTATAGTAATCTGGTAAATTTGGCTCTCTTAAATAGTAATTCCCAGACAATTTGGGATTTTGACACCTTATCATCTTTCACTTTATTTCCTGTACTTATTTTCTCATACTTATGAAAATGACAGAGAGGGAAAAAAAACTAAAATATAATGGGATTTTTAAAAAACAAAAGTGAACTAAAATTACAGTACCACCCTACCCCCTATTCTTGGCTGACACTTTTATGAATAAGACCAACGTCTTTCTGATTATTACATAACAGGCACTTACCACATGGGCTGTTTTTCTGGGAGCGTGATTGAATATATGGAACAGAATGGTTCAACTATTCGTTTACTGAGCATTTATTGAACACAAAGTATGATGTGGGTGCTGTGTGACGTACCAAGTATCATAAAGAATGATCGTGTGGAATACAGTCCTGAAAGCAAAGTCAAGGGCTTGGGACTCCAGTCTGTGACCCACTCCTTAGCAGCTGTGTGTCCCGGACGAGCCATGTGGACTCCCTGCTTATCAGTTTCTACACCTCGGAAATAGGCAGGATAGGATTTGCTTTCTCTCTAACACTTTCTCACAGAATGGCATTCATGGTTTGGGTTGTTTTTCACCATCCAGAAAATAACATAAGCTTCATTCTGAGGAAATTAGTATAAATCGAATGTAAGACTCAGTAATAGAACCTGGTAAGATGAACCCTAAGACAATCCCCCACATGTGAACTCTGTTACCCATGTGCTGTGTGACTGTAGTCAGTGTGCCTCCCTTGTCTGGGCCTCAGTTTCCTTATCTTGTCAAAGAGGTGGGCAGATCCGATGAGGAGCGCCAAAGGCCCTGTTGCTCTGACAGTGAAATCCCATGGAAATCCCTACCACCTGCCTGAACTTAGCAGCGAATTAGGTTTGTAACTCTGCCCTCCTGGACAGGAAAGAGGGCAGGACATGACTGAACTCTTTAGGCCTAGGAACATGCCCTCAGGAGGGAGACTCAAGAAGGCAGAGATGTCCCGGGTCTAAGGTCAGACAGAGGAGGCCACACTGACTTCTGGGGCCCTTCCTTTATTACAAAAAATAAAAAAGTATATGTTATGACCACATTGGTATAAAGATAAATATAATCCAGGATCAATTCTATATTTATTTCTTTGGATATAAAACATAAAACTGTTATGAGTAGCCCTCTACAGTTGTCATGGACCCTGGGCACCATTCCTACTGCGTCTGATGGATAAGTGGGCCCTGCTAGGTTCTCCTAAAAGTGGCGGAACATTTTACTCAAAGAACGTGTTGACTATGAGCCAACGGAAGCTTCCTTTCTTCTAGAAAAGGGTTTCTCAACGTCAGCACTACTGGGGTTTGTACCAGATGACCCTTTGCTGTGGGGCTGCCCCATGCATTGTGGGTTGTTTAAGAGCACCCCTGGCCTCTGTCCACCATATGCAAGTAGCATTCCTACCCTAATTGTGACATTCAAAACATGACCCCAGACGTTGCCAAGTGTCCCCTTGGAGGTAAAATCATCCATGGCTGAGAAACACTGTTCTAGAATATTCATTTCAGATGATGTTCTACCGTATGTTAGGAGCTCACGATCTTCTTGGGAACAGCTTTCCATATCACTCTCGGTAAAAGATCAGACCTACTAGTATAAGGCTCTCCCCGATCTTGCCCCCGATTCCTCTCTGAATGTGTTCCTTCTGTTCTTCCTGACGCCCCCGTGGCCCCAGTGTCTTCCTTGCTGTGTCGTGAATCTG
Organism: Myotis lucifugus; assembly: GCF_000147115.1. Classification (NCBI taxonomy): domain Eukaryota; kingdom Metazoa; phylum Chordata; class Mammalia; order Chiroptera; family Vespertilionidae; genus Myotis; species Myotis lucifugus. Next base: position 1,072,879 of record NW_005871135.1, read on the forward strand.
CTAGACACACTACCACTGTCTTAGGGCCTTTAAAACGGAACTTCCTTCCACATGGAACACGCTTCCCTGAGATAGTCCACTTGCTTCACTCTCTCACCCTCTCTTTTTTGTTTAAATAGTATCTTATCCATGAGGCCTATCCTTGCCACCATTTTCAAAAGTACCCTATTGCCTGGACTTCCTCTTCCCCTTCTCTGTTTCTGTATCTCTCTGTCTCTCCCTCCCTGTTTTCCCCCACAGCACATTACCTTCTAACATACCACTGGTATATATGTTATACTATTTCATAATTTAGTATAATTATCATTTATTGTCTTTATCCCCTGCTAGAATATGAACTCCAGGAGGGCAGGAATCTTGTTTTGCTTGTTTTGTTCATCCCACGAATGCTACATAATAGGTGCTTAATAAATATGTATTGGATTGAATTGGAAAATAAAAAGCAATTAAATTAAAGGAGCCACTCTGTCTCCGCACAGGCCCACCAGGAACTTCTTTCTTCTTCTGACCCCAAGCCCCATCTCTGTGTCTGCCCTGCCACGTGATCATTCCTTCCACAGTGGAGTTTTACGTGTCTCTTCCTGAAGTTGTTTCTGTTTGTTTGTGCCCCTCTGGTCCCTGGGCTGCCTGGAGCGGTAGAGAGGAAACCAACATGCTTTGGTCTCAAAACAGCTGATTCTTCACTTCCTATAGCTGCTCTATCATGAAAAGGAATTAGAAAAGAGACTTGAAAAAGCAAGACCTTGCCATCCCCGTGAGCACAAACAATGACTGTGTCTGGAATCATTCACCACTGGAGCTGCTGAATAGGAGGGCAAGACTACACGGTTCTTCTGTTTTCCTCTCAAAGTTGGCTGTGGAGGTGGCCAAAGGGCCACTGCAACCAGGGCCAGCATGCGGGGACACCAGGAGCCCACGGCGCGCTGGAGAGACAGCCCTCGCTGACCCAGTTTGAGCGCAGCACCGCCTGACACAGCACTGCCATCCGCAACTTTAATAACTTGGTGACACACAAAGCAGTTTTGATGCAAAGTGGAGCTGACAGAGCAGCGGAGGGAGGCTCTGCTCCTCGCTGAGCTGCGTGGGGAATCCACTCAAGGTGACGGCGACCTTCGCCACCTGGCTGGCAGTCCTAGCTTGCTCCTGCAAACCAGGGAGGCTGGTTTGTTTTTCAGGAGGGCAAATGTAGGAGTGGCAGCCAGTGTGTGGAATCAACTAAAAAGGACTGGTTGATACAGACTGTCTCTTCTGCTTTGATGTAGTCCCTCATAGTCCTGCTCTTCAATCTCCCTGCTCCCCTGCCTTAATCCAGGCCTCCATCACCTGGGCTATTGTACTGCTGTGTAACATTATCGGAGCGTGTCCCCGCCCTGCTCTTGTTCACAGCCATTAGAGCAATCTTCAAAAAGCGTATCAGTGATCCTGTCACTTCCTACCTTAGACCCTCCCATAGCTCATTTCTGCAACAATATCGTTAACCCAAAACACACTTCTCCATGCTCAATCTGTGAGCAGCATTTTTAGCTTCTTCCATTCATTTCTAGATATTTCTCATTACTTCTTGCCACTACCACTTCCATCACTCCAAACCCTACTTTCCTCTTCATAATTCATTAAATATACACAATACTTTTTATTCCATAATGTCCTGATGTATATGGTCAATGTCCACTTGAATGCTTCCTGTGCTGGGGGACTCACTACCTCACATGAGAGTCTTCTCTAATATTGAACAGCTTTAAAGCTCCGTAAGTCATTCCTTGCAAACCACAAACTCTGGTCCATACTTTTTACCTCTTGCCCCTGGGCCCACTCTCTAATGTCCCACAGAATATGTTCTGTCCCAGGACTTGGTTCTGAGAACTGGACTCAGTGAAACACATCTTTTGAGCATCTCCTCTGTGTCCAAGTTCCAGGGTTCTTTATCTGTTTTTCATATGCTAAGGCTTCTTCCATCCCAGCCTCATCCCTCTTGCCTTTTGCACCTTTCTCATATATGCAAGCTGCCCCTTAGAATCAACAGGGGAACGCTGTATACTGTGCATTTAAAGATTAGCAACAACAATCATAATTAGCAACTGCGATTGGCATATGGAAATGGATGTTTTGATCTAGGTTTTGCGATCTGAATGATTTATTCTAGTATTCACCCATTCATTCAAAATATATATATGACAGCATGGAGTACCCGGTGAACTCAAAGGTTCTTATGATTTCTTACCAGGGCAGTGTATATTTAGAGGTCAATTCCAGCGTTCAGCCTGCAGTTCAAATGGAGTTCCAGAAGAGAGAGATTACTGGGGCTTGAAATTGGCAGGACAGTCTCCTTGGAGGTGGAGTGTCCTGAAGTGGGCCTGGAAGGAGAACACATTATGGATGGTGGAGAGGAGGGGAGATGGATATCTATATGCAAATATGTCCACACACACACAGGCTTCTGCTTCTTATGCATTTAAACCTTAAATTGACTTTCACTTGCCTTCCACTTTGGTTTCCATGGTAACCCTGACCACTTATTTTTCTTTTAACCTCCTTTTCATTGTTTCAGGATGAGGTGAAGGTTAACCAGTCAGAGGAAGACAGGAGATTTTAAAGCAATTATTTGGACTTTTTTTTTTTTAAAGAAAACCGCCAACTTTGCAATTTAATGCAAACTGTCTCTGGTATATTTGCCCTGAAGGATGCTGTAGGGAGAATCTGGAGCCAGAATCCTTTGTGTCCCTCCTCCCTGACTTCTATTATTACTGTGCACTTACTGCTCATACAGCATCTAAACTTGCAATCTCGGTAACTATGGCAATAAAATGGGTGAGATTCCCTTCCATTAATGACTTGAATTGTTAAGGCTTTGCAAAGAGCACGTGCATTTGCACTGGGGAGATGGGATGGCACACTCTGGGGAAAAGAGTTATTTCAACTCCCAGTGGGGAGCTGAAGACCTCCGTCTATCAGCCCCCATGCACACGGAGGATTATCGGCACGCCTGTGCCAGAGGGTGCAGACCTGGGTTCCTGTGCACATCCAGAGCTCGCAAGACGCCCCTGTGCACAGCCTGTGCAGCCAGGAGGGCAGGACTGCCCTGAGCTTAAAAGCGATGGCAGGCAAGAGGCAGGACCAGAGGATCTAACCCCGGGGCCAGCACACTTTCTCTGCAAAGGACCCAACAGTAAATATTCCAGGCTTGGTGGGCCATACTGTCTTGGTGGCAACTATTCGAGTCTGCCTTTGCCACTCAAAAGCAGCCACTGACAACAGGTAAATGAATGGTACCGAAGTTTGAGTACTTTTCATCGGTCATGAAATGGTATTCTTCTTTGGATCTTTTTCCCCACAAACATCAAATGTATAAAAACCAATCTTAGTTCCCAGGAGCTACAAAAGCAGGTGCTGAGCTGGATTGCTCCCACAGGCCACCGCTGGCCATTTCTTATTTGGTTGTACGCCACCAACAGTGCATCCCGCCCCAGTGGGTTTTGTTATTGCTCTTACCTGTGTAATCTATCACTATTGTTGCATGCAATAGTAAATACTACTACTATGGTTTTTATCATGAACTGTGTCAAGCACCACATTAAGTACTGTAAATATGCCATGCTATTTAGTCATTACTAAAACCCACTTTAGAGCCAAGAAAAAAAAAGGCTAAGAAATTGACTGCCTTAAGGTCATGTAGGTTACAAGAACAGTGGACACTCACATCGAGGGGCTGTGTGGCCCTTAGAAATGCAGCGTGGCTCTTCTTCTCATAGACACACTGGCCTTCCGACCTAGGAGAGTCGAGATGCCCACCAGGCTTTCTCACACCCTCCTCGCAGAGGGCTGGGCCCTTCCATCTAACAGAAGCACAACCCTGGGCACAGGGCCCCGGACTTTCAAGAGCCGTCTCATGGCAATGATACACTATCCACAAGAATCCACTGGGAACGGCCTTAGACGCCCCGGCTCTCCTGATATCTCTTGAGGGTGCTCATCTCTGATTTGCCCTTTGCCGTGACATGCAACACCATGCACACATTCGCTGTCCCCTGATCCTTGCTGTGCCCTAGGAAGAGCCCCTGGCATCCTGGGTCCACCCCATCTACCTTTTCAGCCTCTGCTTCCTACTTGCCTTTGCTGGCCTGTCCTGGGGCTGACAGCTTAGCCCCCTGGCCCTCAAACTTCCTTCACTGGCCAGCTGTTCTCGGCTCGCCCAGCCCATCCCCTCCAGGTCCTTTCAGAAGATGCCTGGGAATGGGGCTGCTCCGTAGCAAGAGCAGAAGCCCCAGTGCTCCTGGGAGAGGGTAATTGTCTTCTACTCTCCAAGGAGGCGGGGGTGGGGGGGTGGGGGGGGGCGGGGCGGGCGGTTATGATTCAGGGCGATTCTAGAGGGAAAAACTCGAAACAGCCAGTGGAATTCAGGAAGTGGACAAATACTCTCCTGATCTTATTCTAAGTCACCACATAGACCTCTGCCATGGGCGGCTGTGATGCAGGACAGAGGGGACTGGCCTGGGTGGGGTCCAGAGTTCCGGATTCAGCGCTTGAGTCTCTGTCATTGTGATCATCAGACCTAAGCGTCTCCGCCCTCCTTTCCAGACGGAACGGAGTGACTCCGTGACTCTGGGAAATGTATAGCTCGCCAACAGCTGGCTTTGATTCTCTTGGCAGGTGGTGTGACCTTGGGAAAACCAAGTCCTCTTCCCTGAGCCCTGGTTTCCCATCTGTGCCCTGTGAGCCGTCATCCTCTTGGGTTCCAGAGACTGCCGATTACAGACCTTCCTGCTCTGCTCCCGAGAAACAGGCACAGCTGTTTTCCTGGATCCATTCCTTTGCAAACTTTGAAGGGATTCCCACCCCCCTCTCTCGGTCCCTAGGACATTGCTGCAGCCCTTTCTTTGGAAAGAACATTAGCCAGCCCCTGTGCTAAGCAAATGCATTCAGCGTCCCCCTATCTGATTTCTCATTTTTTCATTTGTCAGCAAAGGAGAAACCTCCCAGCTATTAATCAAACTCCTGGCTGCGGAGAGCTTTAATTGCAGAAACCATTGCTGGATGAGGCATGCTCAACTTTTCCAAAGAAAGCCCGCTGCCGAGTGCAGACGAGAAACAATTAATTACCTGCTCCTCCTGTCCCCAGCAGAGATGCAGATGAGCTAACAATATTGCTGCTGGCACCAAATCCTCGCTTCCCTGGGTGGAGGGAAGCTGATGCACACTCGGGCAACATGTAGAAAAGTAAAACACCCCAATAGAGGTTTAGCTCGAAGGCTCTGGTGGGACCTAAGCTTTGACATTCTCTGGCATCTTGATGTTAAGATGGATAGTGACAAGTTCTAGACGCTACGGAGGAGAACGATTGGGGATGTCGATGTGCTTGAAAATCATATTCTCTGAGAAAGGATCTAGTGTAGCAGAGATACCAAATTCAAAGATGAGAAAATTAAGGAGGGGAAAGGAGGGGGTGCATGTTGAAAGAATAGTCAGGGTCATAGAGATCAGGCTAATTTTGTATATTCCAATGGACAGACGAGAATTGCAGGTGGAATGTACAGCTTCCTCCTGGAAGAGATCCTTTGGACTTGGAACTGTGTGCCTCTGGAAAGGGGTGCCCCACAAAGGTAGTCACTCTCTTGTCTCTAGAAGTTTTCAAGAACCATTGAGGCTGTTGTGAGACCGTCTTTGTATCAGGTGGAAGGTTTATGATGTCTTCTTGGGGTAGCAAACTGCACTGTCTTTGGGTCTTGCTCTCCTTACACCTTCAGTTTCAAAGTTTTCAAAGTTCAGAGCACTGAGACCTTGTTTGATTTCTCAGTCCTCCTCCCACAGAGCCTTGCATGGCATTTGCACGTGACAGGTGGCATTTGCGCAGCTGGGTGTCCGCACTGAGGTTCCAGTCTCTTTAGAGTACCGACTGGAATCCAAGCTCAGCCAGTTAGCTTTTTCTTTTTCTCTCCTTCTTTCATTTGCTTGTTTATTTTTCTATTTCATTATTTACTTGCAGGCAGAATGATGTGGGGGGAAATGCAGGGGCCGTGTGGGAATCCAGACCTTGGCACTACAAGCTGTGTTAACCTGGGTAAGTTCCCTAACCTCTCTGAGCTCTGATTTCCCATGTGACGGAAGCAAAGTAAAACCGGTGGTTGAAGATTCATGAGCAAGATGGGGAAGTGCTTAACAGGATACGTTTCACATTTACTTGCGAACTTGCCAAACTACCAAAGAGGAAATATGTGGTTTATGCTAAGAAGCCACGGCAGTTCTCATGGGTGACACCCCCTCTTAATCCCTCTGATTGGGTTTACCTCAATTCCTGGAAGCCCAAAGCATCCGCCTTTTACTGAAATATCTCACTGCTGTTAAGGTAATGGGTCAGGTAAGGGGGTAGGGCTGCTCTTAACGCCTTCATGGTTTCCTTTTTAATCACGTGAGCTATTTTTTAATTACTGTGTGTGTGTGTGTGTGTGTGTGCACACGCGCGCACTTGCTGAAAATATTTTTCAGGGTGTTTTGTGATTTTGAAAAATTATTTTAAAAAATCTTGCTGTTCTTTCTTCTCTTGCATCTATCAGGCTTTCTCAACAGCTTCAAATAGGAAACTTTGAAGTATACGAACTTAAAAAGAAGAACTGAAAACTTAGCCTCATGCCCCCAAGTCCCACGGGCAGCCTTGCCACACCAACCACTCTTGGTGGAACTCATTAGTGTGGGCTATTCTGGAAGAGCCACTCAGGCGGGCGACGCCTGGACACCCCGCTTTGAGGCTGCCGGGAGCCCCTCGACTCGGTAGGGCTGCGCGGGGCTGGGGGTGGGGGGTGGAAGACAGGCTGCGCTCATAGGGTCCAGGAGGCCCCCGGGTCCCCGGCTGGCGCGCAGCCTATTGTGCAGCCCGCTCTGAAGAGCAAATTACATCTGAGCCTCCTTTCAAGACACAGGCTGCTTTCAAAACGGGGCTTTGAAAGGCTGGGCTCCCCTGGCTCTGCACTGGAAAACGGACTCCGCTTTTCGGGGAGCGGGGCGGGGCCTGCCTCTGAGGCTCTGGCCTGCTTTTATGGCGAGAATGAAAGGAAGGAGTCTGTCTGGTGGGTGTTCGGGTGCACAGTTCCCATCCCTTTGTTTCCGGAGGCCAACGTCTGACTCCTGCAGTGCTCACTGGCCATGGGGGGATGAACGGACTATTTGAAGTGAGCACACTGAAAGGTTTTCTTTGGGATCTATATAATTTTCTCTGTCTCTCTCTCTCCCTGTCCAAACTCAGTGATACCGTTTTATTTAGGGGTCTGTCTGGAGAGGGAGGCAACATACGGATACACGACACGATGGCCCCGCTTGGAAATTCCAATTTCCATTAGCGAAGGGGGAATCACTGCTAACCAACCCGTGTCTCCTGCGCTGTCCCAGGGCTTTGTCCCAGGGCATTCTGGGCCCTGATGAATGAGCACTCACAACAAGAGGGGGGTTAGAGAATGCAGGTGCCTGACACCTTGTAGCCATCCAGCCCTTCCCTCCATGCCAGAAGGCGGTCCTTCGCCTGGTAGCTTATGTCCGTTCTTCCTTTTTTCTCTCTTTTTAAAAAATCCTGTCCCAGGGATATTTTCCCACTGATTTTTAGAGAGAGGGGAAGAGAGAGGGAAAGATAGAAACATCGATGTGAGAGAAACATGTAGATTGGTTGCCTCTTGCACACGCCCAGACCAGGGCTTGGGCCTGGGAGGAGCCTGCAACCAAGTTACGTGCCTTTGACCGGAATTGAACCCGGGACCTTTCAGTCCACAGGCCGACTCTCTATCCATTGAGCCAAACTGGCTAGGGCCAGTTCTTCCTTAAACAAAGCTTTCTGTTTGTTTTTTAATTTTTTTTCTTTATTGATCAAGGTATTATATATGTTCTTTGTTTTTTTAAACAGTGCACAGGTCTACAGAGCTTTTCTTTGCACCAGCTCTTCATTGTGGTGCCCTTTCTTAGTAGAACTGCTTTAATATTCTTAAAGGTTCTTTTATAAACCAAACTCATTCTACGTCAGCCCTGCCATATACGGCTCACAGTTCTTGGTGTGAGGAGCTAGTCCCACCCCTGGCAAACCCAGAGCCATGCAGCAGATTGTACCGGCTTAGAACGGACGCGTGAGTACTCTGCTCCAGGACACTTCTCCGTTTGGGAGGACAATGACTTACTCGGGGTTTCATGGGACGCTTATCGGTGAATTGGTGTAAGCCCGGAAGAGCACACTAAAATAAACTTTCCCAGAAAAAAAAAATGGATTCAATGCAACAGGCCCGAGGTGGTCTTGTTATCTCCTTCTTACAAGAAAGCAGGAATTAAAGACCTCCATGGATTCCCAAGGCCATACAGAAAGTGGCAAATCCAGTACACAACAAAATAGAGGTTTTTCAGACTCTACGCGGGTGTCCTTTCCACACACGGAGGACTGTCATTCCCTTTATCCCACCCCTTGTTCTCTCTCTCCCTGGTGAGAACTCTTATCTCTTAATTCCGTGCCTCAAACTTTTTGTGCCCTGAGCCTTATCATGCTGGGACAGGCAGGCCTGGGCAGGCAGCCCGCTCGGTACCCTGTGAATAGCCGTTTCCATTCTGACACAGGCTGTGTTGTATACCAAAACCCTATTCCCTTTTGAGTGGGAGGAAGCTGTTAATTATAGACACATATGGGCTTTGTGTTCCAAAAAGACCCCATGCATGTCTTTGTGTCTGGCCCAGCCCAGCAGAGAAAGGCTACATTGTGTTTGAAAGCCTTAAAGGGGGAACGTTAATTGAGGCATCAAAGCGTGCGTCTTTGATCTTCCCAGGACCTGCGGTTCCCCACTCCCCGAGTCCTGCTCCTGATGACACGGGTTGGAAAGACGCCTGCAGTGACACTGGTGCCAAAGGCACCGAGCGGGATGGTGTGGCGTCTTCCCACGGCTGCTGAAAGCACTGCCTGCGTGTGTTTACCTGACATGGACATTTGAAGCGGCCCCAGAGCTGGTCTCTGCGGTCATCTCCCTGTTCTGTAACACAGACCTATGTCCTTGGCTTTCAAATATTTCAGTGAGAATTTCTATGCCTCCCTTCTATAACCACCCACGTCCCCTCCTATAATGGTCTCATGTCCGTCCTCATTCCAGCCTCGACTATAGGACTCACTGACTAACAGCCGGATCTCCCTCCTTTGAGGGATGGCCAGTTCACTCATTCACTTAATTTCTCCTTCACTCGCGCATCCATGCATTTTTTTCCCCAAGTATTCACTCACTTTTTGGGGTCCCCTTTTCAATGTTTAGCTGATTAGGCCCAAGGAGACTCCCTGCATAATAAGTTGCCTAGAACCACTGTAGGAATAGAAGGGCTTCTGCATGCACGCACGCACCAGTGTGAGCCAGCGACACGGCTGGAGGGGGCCGAAGCAGCGGCCTGAAATCTGTGTGACTGCATTTCTCAGAGAAGCGCTCATCCAAGGGCGTTTGATGGTCGAAGACTGTATCTAATGAGCAAGTCAGCTTCGTGTAATGAAACAAAGTTAGGTTCGGGAGAGAAAGAAAGTTCTGAGTTCAGATGTCAGCAGCATTGCTCCTTAACAGCCTGATGACTTTGGGCATAAGCTTAACGGCTCTGAGCCTCACGGTTCTCATTTCTAAAAGGGAGGTGCCGATATCTACCTTGCAGAGACACCAGGGTGAAAGGGATGGTGCATGTACGTTCCTAGCACGGGGCCTGGCACAGCAATGTTGGGGTTGGTGTTACACCGTTCGTGAAGGAAAAGTGAGTAGCTTTGTTTCCATTACCCTGTGTCCTCTGGGGGGGGGGCGGTCACAGAGATTCCAATGCTCCCCTAAGACAAGTCCTGGGAAGTGGGCTTTCCTTGAGGAAGCCCTCGGCATAAAATGAAGATGCTGGTGCTTTAGCTTTCCCTTCCATCAGCTCCTGTGCGGGTGCTGGAAGCCCATGTGTGCAGGACAGCGGTAGTGACACCTGGCAGAATGGGAGAAACAGGTGCCGTGTCTGTGTGATGGCAGAGACACGGGATCAGATCTGTAACGTCTGGGCTTCCTACCTCCATCTTGGACTCCATCCCTTGTTTAAAGCATTCATTCATTCATTCTTTCATTCGTTCATTCCTCTCCCTACTCATATTTACATTGGATAGGCTGAGCTCTGGACAAGCTTCGGGAGAGGCCTGAATAAGTTGCCCCCTAACACTGCATTGCTAAGGTCGTTTTCAAATTTTATTATTTTTCCCCTTGCGGCAGCTCTGCACTATGCAGAAGGCATCCTGCTAGGAAGTCACATATGTGTATGAGCCAAGGGGCTGTTCTAGTTGAAGAAGGGGCCGGGTTCATAGAGCCTGTCCATGCAGTCTTGCCCAGCTCTGTCCTCTCACCCTCGCATGAGTCTGGGAAAACCCCTTTAGTTCAGGAACTAAAGACATCACAAGGTCATTGACAATGCGGAGCCACATTTTCCCAGAAGGGGGAAAAGTACACCATTTGCACCAACATGCCCAAGAGCCAGGACTGGTAAATGTGTTACCCACACAGATAAGCCAGTTTTGTTGGAATGAGTGGGTCACAGTGCAGGGGTAGGTATGGCATTAGGGTGGCATAGGGGCAGTACAGTGGACGATGCTGTGACACCTCTCCTATCATTGGCTTGTCACTCCAACCTTTAATGTTAGGAAAGTAACATCACCACCGGCAGCATTCCCATTCCATGGACTATACAGAAGCTCAGAGAAGCCACCCTGCTGAGAGGGGGCTGAGATTTGAATGCAGCTCTCCTGACTCTTTCCGGGAGCCCTGCCATGTTTCCCTCCTCCTCCCCAAGTGCTGTGTAAGCTGGCCCTCTTTCCAAGCCTAGGGAGGATGCATGGCCCCGAGAACACACTCCCTGCCCATCGGATTGGACACTTTCCCTTCCCTTTCTGCTCATTATCCCCTTATCGTCACCTGTGGCTGACAGATTAGTGTGTCAGGAAGATAAACGTCCCCTCAGATCTTCTGACAGAGATGCCTCCTCTTGGGAGAAAAGCTTACAATATCCCTCCAGGATGCAAACAGACAGGAGTAAGCAGAGGCAGTGCCCGCCCCCTCCCTCAGCCTTCAAGGATGAGGTTGCAAAAGGCAGAGACACAGCGGCTGAGGGAAGAGCTTCCAGAGCCAGGGGCAATCACCGCCTTAGCCGTCTTCAGCTCCAGTCAGGCAAGTGCGGGTAAGGAGGCGGATTTACTATCTGAGGTCGCTTTCCTTATCTCCTCCTTGAAACTCACCTTTCAAGTGAGAAAGGAGGCTGTGCCGGAGAAGAGGACAATCGTGGCTGTCCTGCAGTCAGCGAGGCCGGCCATCCCCTCAGATGTGCACAAACACACTGTGTGGGATGAGGCTTCTCATTTGGACTTGAAAGTACATGGGGACCCCCCCAAAGAAAAGGAGCCACTGATGAAGGATTTGCTCCTTGTCATCTGAGCAGCATTTTGCAGTAAAATAAAAAGCTTTCTTGTGCATTATATCATAATTCTCTCAGGAAAGGCAGAACTATTCACCCCATTTTAAAGAGGGGCAAACTGAGGCTCAATGTGGGACTTGTCTAAACTAACACACTATGAAGTGACAGAGCCAAGATTTAAATCCAGGTCTTGTGAAACTATTACTATACTCAGTGTAAATCCCGAGAAAGAAGACACCTACTACGAAGGGCTCCTGGTGGCTAACTGGGTTCAAATCAAAGCAAAACAAAACAAAAAACAACAGAAAAAACACAGGGGCCTCTCATGCAAACTGCACTTCAGGGAGAAGCCTGCACTGAACCGCCTGCCTGCATTGTGTTTCTGCTGTCTGAGCCAGCCCATATAAAGGAGTTCCTGGAATCCCATTTCTACCAATAGGACTGAGGCTTTCCCCATTTAATGGGAGCTGTGCAGCACCAATCAGAGCAGCTCATTCCGACCCATCAGTAAGTGTCTTTTGGACCAATTAAACTGCAAGGATTTGGAGTCCTCATTTGCATGAGGATGGACCAATCAGGAACCAGGAGTGGGACTTCTGTCTATATGTATAAGCCAGCTCCCCTCTGACTCTGAGAGTACTTTCTCTCTCCACCAAAGACTGCATTTCCCCAGCTGAGCTGAAACATGGAAGATGCCTCGCCAGAGCAGAGCAGACCAGCGAGGAGCAGACCAGCAAGGAGCAGAGCAGAGCTTTCCAGCTGGAGAAGGGCCTGGTCCCAGCGCTGCCTCACAGCCGTGCTGTATCACAACCGAGGTGCTTTGCACTGAATATAGCTTCCTTCTTTGCTGTACCCCAAATTGAGGATTCCCTTTGGAGTTGAATTGGTGTCAACAGCCACCAGTTGGACATCATGAATGCTTAACTTTGTGGGAGTATTTATCTCCATAGCTCTGACATCTAAGTTTGCCAAGGATAGAGTTTTGAGGTCAAGTTGCTTCCATGCTATTTCAGTGAAATTGGAATAGGGCATTTCATGTAGCAATTTAGAAGGAATAAGAGGGCTCCTTGTCAAACTAACAACCTTGCTGCCAACATTTTGTCTCCGTTTAAGAGAGGAAAACACCAAAAAACAGTATGTACGTTTTGGAAAAGACCATGGTCATATTTACACAGTCCAAAACTTAAAATTTGGAGAAAAAACTATAAGACAGTCAAACTGCCTTTTGCATTAGTTTCTCATAAAACAATCCTGAGAAATGAAGAGGATTTCAACAAACTGATAGGTGGACTGAGACAGAGGGCGGGTATGTGAGAAGAGCGAATGGTTTTGAATGGGGAGACCTGGTGTTCATGAAGCTCAGATGCTGTTTTCCTTACACTTTAGGAGTGTGCTCTGACAGTGTGGTGCTGCTTGAGTTCTGTTTTAATGCACGCCCCTCCGTGCCCCAGCTTCTCTCCTGTCCAATCCCACATATGTTCCAGGTAAGTCTCAGTACCAGGTAAGCCTCAACGCACATCACTCATGGCCCTAGTTGTACACTCTCATTGACTCCACCTTCCCATTGCCTGCTATATAACGTCAAAGCATCTTAGCCAAGTATTTAAGACACTTTTCATCTCGGACCTAACTAACCTTTCCAACTGTATCTCCTAAAACTGCCTTTCTTCTCTGTGCAAAACTGCTCTTCCCTGCCTTTGCCCTTTGTTCACTGGGTGATCCCTATCCCTGAACCCCCAAATCCCAGCCTCCTCCTGCTTTTGCTTCCTCTCTTCACAAACCTGGGGGTCCTGGAGGCTGCCATGCAGCTCAGCCCCAACCTATTTGACCGATCACAAAGTATGGAGATGCAAGGCAGAGTGTGGGCATTCTGCACCCAACTAGGGTGCCCTCTTATGACCCAGCTATTGGGCTTCTGAACTTTCTCCAGAGGGAAGCCCTTATCTTGGGCCCAGATATCATCCTTGGGTCCCTGTCTAAATTACCTGTGCATCTTGATATTACTGCAGGACTGATTTTTGCTTGGTATCTTATGGACTTTCCTTCTCTTTTCATGAGATCAGATTCTTTTTCTGGAACATCAGACTGTTGATTGGTGGTAATAATTGCCTACTGAATGTCCCAATACCAACTTCTCTTTGCATACCCTAATTGCTAAGAAGGATACTGCATGTCTGCACATTGCCTCTCCCTAAAGTAGATCATTTGTACTTCTCTACTACTTGTGAGCTGCTAACTAACTCTTTGAATTCAGTATTCCAACTTGCTGGAATTTACACTTTATTTTCATTCAAACCAACAAGTTTTATTTTATTTTTCAATTCAAGTTCACATTGGATATTATTTTATATTAGTTTCAGGTGTACAGCATAGTGGTTAGATAATTGTATATTTTACAAAGTGAATTGGGATTTTGCTCACAGCTCTCATCAGCTCAAATGCTATATCTTACGAGAAGCCTTCTGTGATTTCCTCAATTTCAGCTGATTCTCTCTCCAAGGTACTTTCTTGGCAGGCTTGCCTCCTTAATATGTGATCAGATGCAATGGTGAGCTAGTCAATGCTTGTGGAGGAAATAACGAGCCTGCATGTAGAGTGTTTATCAGTTCTCCCGGTATCAATATTCCCAGGTTCTTGCCAGCTGGTATGAACTGACCCCAACACACTCTCTGTCTCTTACTCTGTTACAGCCTTTGGAGGTCTCTGACTCCTAAATATGACAAGCTCCCCCCCATTCCACCTCTGGCCACTTGCAAATGCTATTCCTCTGCCAGTCACATGCCCTTGCCTAATGCCCAGTGCCCCAAGTCCTTATCATTTTCCTGCTGAACTGTTATGCATTCTCCCACCTCTGCTTAAGTATAATGTCTGTTCTCGTTAAATATCACTTCCACAAGAAAATCTCTCCTGCTCTCCCCAGACTGAGTTGGTAATTCTGTTATTTCAACACCTCTTTGCATGGTTGAAATGTTCATTGTGCTTGTTTTAGAGCTGCCTTCCCGCTAGACTGTGGGCTGTGCGAGGCAGGGATGATTGTTTAGTTTCTCACCACCTACCTAGCTCCTAGCCCTGTGGCTGACCTGTAATAGCCTCTCAATGCCTGACTGTTGAGTATACCATCATCTTTTACTGGATGATACACTTTTATCAGCATGTTCCCTCTGAAGAATTGTTATTTTTTGCCCAGCCGGTGTGGCTCAGTGGTGGAGTGTCAATCTATGAACCAGGAGGTCATGGTTCAATTCCTGGTCAGGGCACATACCTGGGTTGTGGGCTCGATCCCCAGTGTGGAGCATGTAGGAATCAGCCAATAAATGATTCTCTTTCATCATTGGTATTTCTATCTCTCTCTCCCTCTCCCTTCCTCTCTGAAATCGATAAAAATATTAAAAATAAAATTGGTATTTATTAAAATAAATATTAGACATCAAACAACAAATCATGTGTGTTTTTTCCCTTCATCAGACAAGATCCTCAGACTAACTCTGCTGCTTAAGTTTAATAACCTTTATATGCTAGACATTCATAACTAGATTCCAGTATTTTTTACTCTAGTCAGGTTTCTCTATTTGGCTTATATTATAATTTGCAATTTTATTGCAGGTATTTTTGAAAGCTGCCTCAAATTTCCTGGGTTACAAAGTAGGATATTGACAAACATATAATTTCTCACTGTTTCATCATTGAGCAAGAACCCTCACTCTGCCCTAAAACACAACCTCACAGCAGGTTTTGCAATGGAAGGAAGGAGAGCGAAAGGGCATGAACAAACTGGTGGTTGCCAGAAGGGAGAGGGTGGAGGGGCTGGGTAGAAAAGTTAAAGGGATTAAGTACAGATAGGTAGTTACAAAATAGTCATAGGGATGTACAGTCAGCATAGGTAATATAACAGTAATATTGTAATGATTATATATGATGCCAGTTGGGTACTAGAAATATCGGGGAACCACTTTATAAAGTATTTGATTGTCTAATTGCTATACTGTACACCTGAAACTAATACAAAATAATATCAAATATAAACTGTAATCTATATATATAAAAGACTAATATGCTAAGTGTCCATCCAACTGGTTGCTATGCCGCGCACTGACCAAGGGGCAGATGCTCAACACAGGAGCTGCCATGATGCACACTGGCCATTTACAGAGAAATGGCACTGCAGACCTGGTGCCCACAAAGCAACACTCGGCTTCCCCCAAGTAGGGCATAGGCCCTGCCACCACCCCGGAGCGACAGCCCACCAAATTGCAGCCGACACTGCTGAGACCCCATGGCGCAAAATGCAGCCCACAGCCTACCCCAGCCCAGCCTGGAAAGGTTGCTATGGGTGCCGGGTAATGACATTATGTAGCAATGCCTGGCTTCCTCTCCATAGCAACTAGCCTCCTTGCAGTTTCTTCAGCCCAGGAACACGACTTGCTTTATAGCCAGGTGGAAACATTTTACACTTTAACCAAATGTCTGTGAAGCGTTTTTCCGTGCATCATCTCATTTGATCCTCACAGAAGTCCTGGAGTAGGTAGATAGGAGACTCAGTGGAATCCTATTTTCTTTTCATTAGCCGGAAAATGGAGATTTAGAAAGCTTAGAAACTTGACCCTACTGAAAAGAAGTAAGACATGGTGGACCTTGAAAATGACTTCAGGTTTTCTCACTGCACAGAATACAGTCAAACACTGCTGCAGTTAAATATTTTACCCTTTGTTCTCCCTGCATGATCTACAATAATAATCTGCTTCGTGTTGATATTTACTGTTGTGTTGCTGACAATTACCTGAAAGAGAAGTTGGGGTGCTTCACTGGGATGGAAAAAGTTTAGCTAAATCAGAAAGCAGGTATAATTAAGCAAGTTTATTCGATATATATAAAAGGCTACGTTGACTTGCACATGCGCGATACATATAAAGCTCTCGCTGGCACCAATCGCACACATGTGTTTCAATCTGTCATTGTCGATCGTGAATTTGGTTTGACACTTCTCTTATAGAGAAAGGATGAATAGTGATATTAAAATATTTCTTCTAGTTAACTTCCTTTCAATGTGCCCGAATTTGTGCACTGGGCCTCTAGTTGAAAAATAAAATAAAACATTGGTCTGCATAAAAATAAAGTATAATTGTGCTGTTTTGTTAAATGTAACAAAGGTCTATATAAAATCATTAATAAATTAAAAAATAGATAAAAAGAACTGAGGTTCTGGCATCACAGGGACCAGTGATAGACTCCCAGTTTGTCACTGGTTTACAGTGTGACACCAGGCAAATTAGCTGGCCTATCTGATTTAAAGTTTCTTTATTTGTTACCTGGAGGTGATTCCTCACAAGGTATTTTTGGACATTAAATTAAATAATATGTGTAAAGTGGTTAGCATAGTTCATCGCACTTGGCAAGTGCTCCATAAATGACAGGCATAATTACAAATAATGCTATTGAGGAAGACACGAGTCACAGCAGAATCATAGCAGAGGTTTGGCAAGAGCAGGCTTATCTATTTCATCCCTTCTCTATGCTCCCATCCTATAATGCTGCCTCCCCTCCTCCCTCCATCTCCAAACATCACAAAAACACCAATGTTCGGTTTCTGATTTACTAAGAGCGCATCACTTATTCCCCCAGGGACAGTGCCTGGTTGAAACCCCCTCATTTCATTTGCTGGTAGAGAAACTTTAATTCAGCACACTGAAGAAAATGCGATTTGGTACATCTCATCAATTTATTGCCACCTCAATTTGTTCAATGTGTGCAGAGAAAGAAAAGTAAAGCCATAGGAAGCAAGCTATAGCATGTTTACGACTGCACAGGCCCCAAGGCAGGTTGAATTCAGCAGTAACCCTGGCACCTTTATTTGCTTGATTACTGCCTGGCATGTGTGGCCACCACGTATTTACCTGGAGAGCTGTGTCAGCCTCTTGGGGGCCCAAGGAATGACCCAAAGTGGATTCTTGTTTTTGCGACTTCCCCTACCTAGAATTCTGAGTGAATTCTATAAGGTTGCTGTGGTCACTTAAGGCTTTGTCATCAGTTTGGTACGTGTTTATTTTCAGCATCGTTTACCAAACATGTATTGATGATCTGTTCCGTATGCTATGTTGTCATAGTTAACATCTCTCTGATGAGTGATGGGTATCAATCTTAATACTCTAAATGCATTGATTTTCCTACATTCCCTTAAAATGCCTTGGCTTCCTTCCCACAGGAGCTTGCCGTTGCCTGTAAGCTTCCTTTAGCTTGAAATGCCTTTCATCCTTCTCCAAGACCGAAATCACAGCTCATTCGCATTCTGATTTAGCCAGCAGTTAGAAATGACCACTTGCTCACAGAAGCTTCCCATTCATGTTTTTTTTTTTTTTTTTTTAGTGGATGTTGACTAAACATTTACTATGTGCCAGACACAGTGTTCAATGCTGGACATACTAAATCCATTCAACAAAGTGGCCCCTGGACTTGGGAGCTTATGTTCTACTGGCTGAGACAGATATTAAATAAATGAAATAAAATATTAAAATATTTACTATTTATGGAGCATCTACTAGACATTAAACCCATGACAAGTTCCTTATGTTACTTAATCCACAAATAAGTTTGAAAAGTAAATATGATAATTCTCTTTTTGTACAAAAGAAATGAATTTTATAGGAGCTCTGTAATATGCCTGATGTTTAATCAGTTGCAATGACAAGCTGGAATTAGAGACCAGGACTATATGCTTTTAATTCTTGAGCTTTTCTCACTGTGCCACCTTACTAGCTGCAGGGCCATTCTAGGCATAACATCTATTCCTGTGACAATCACTGTACTTAGAGGGCCTTTGCGAGGTGTCAGAGGTTCGACATATACAAAGCTTTCACAAACAAGGCCTGGAGTTTGGGGATACATAGGGGGCATGGATGTAACACCATCATCGAGTGATGGAGAAAGAAACAGCATCAGAGTGGCCTGGGCTCAGCTACTTGCTCGGATGCAGAAGTCATGGCCAGGTAAGGGGAGGCATCAGACTGGCCCAGTGCCTGGCCTAACCTCTGGAAGAAGGAAATGGGCATGAACTAGGGAGACTGCTTGGCAGCTCTGGAAGGAATTTATGTGGATGATGGCCTCTAGTCATAGGAGTTTTCTGAAAGTGCAGTGACCTGCCTCCCACCACCTCTGTCCTTGCCTCAATCTTCTTTTAGCTCTTTGTTGGTTTGCAAGGTGAACTGCTCTCAAACCTGCATCTACCAGCATGAAGACTGCAGGACAAGACGATTAAAGTTTTCTCTGAAGAAAGCAGGCATATGGGAACCATAGTCACCTCTGTCATTATCATTTCATTCTGTGACTTTGGCAACTCACTGTTTTTCCTCCCTCCCTGAATTTCACTTTAAAATGCGTGCATGTAAGTATGAAATGTCTGAAGGTTATTGCTAATAGCCTTTGACTCTGGGGAGAGCACCTTGAGGGCTGGGGGAAAGAACAATTTGTTTCCCTCTAACTGCATTTCAAATGATTTGCATTTTAGCAAATTCTCATATATGTGTATTACATGTGTGCGTGTAGAGTTTGATCCAATTGTAGTTACCACTTATTATGTCCCAGACACTTACTATGGTGTGTAGACTTATTAATCAAAGGATCTTTGCAACAGTGGCTTTCAAAGGACAAAGGTGGAATCTTATGTATTCTTAGAGTCTGAGATAGAATCCGACACATGGTTGAGTGTTAAATAAATGCTTGTCAAATTATTTACTTTTAAAAATAAATAACTTTGTTACAATAAAATATTGGATTAGTAGACAAGGATCTTCTGAGGTGGGCCTCCAAAGTTGGGTCCCTGTATATTAAACACCCATCCCCAAGGGGTTTCACATCCTTAGGAAAGACTATACCTATGAGTATCTTGCTCCTTCGTGTTTAATGCCAGAGGCCGTGGTCTGGGACCTGCAGCAGGAATAGTCAGTGTGGATCTTGGGTAGAGACTATTTTCTCTGTGTCTTCTGACCTTTGCCGTGGGTCAAGGCTTCCAGGTTGAGGGCTCCCAGGTGTCTGCAGTCAATGATCTAGGCAAAGTTCAGGGGTGCATCCTGCCCTAGGGGAAGGCAAGCAGCATGTGTGAAAGGTGAGCAGCATGTGTGAAAGGTGAAGACTTCAGGGAAATCCTGACATACGAAGCCTTCCCTTTGGCACAGCGTGGGCATCAGTTTTGTGGGGGCGACATCCACCGCAGAGCCAGGCTGTCAGCTTCCAGGCCTTTTCCTTGTGCCATCTGCCCTGGCAGCCAGGAGCTGGGCCACCAGCCCCCTTCCTCTCTAGCATCTGTGCAGTGCGGTCCCAGGCAATGAGGGAGGGGAACGCGGGAGTGTGCACCAAGTTTAAGTGATGTCTTCAGGGCTTGGGAAAATGTAATTCGATTTGAGCAGTTTGCTGGCAGTTTTGCAACTCATCCCTCTGAATTAGGGACCGAATGAAGTCATTAGGCCCTAATCAAAAGCAGCTAATCAGGAGTCCGTGGGGGAGCTACCAGTTCATCACGGCTGGAACCCAAGGAGCTGAAGTACCCGAGGCTGGATGAATAAAAGTAATGAAATTAAATACCAGTGCTGGGCAAAGCCGCACAACTTCAGGAGAGGGTTATGGGCCGCTCAGCCCTTCGGGCCATATGAGAAATAGACTCTATGCCAAAACATGGATAGGTCGGGAGGCGGCCATGGAGCTTGCCCGAGCTTTTCAGAGGTTGAGATGTGTGTGCCAAGAAGTGGGGGCATATGAAAAAGAGGATGTGGGTGGATTTTTATAGATGTGAGAGCTCAGTACTAATATGGTAGAATGTCATATTAACGACATGGTTTGGTATGTGTGATAATGCCCCTTTCATGGCATTCCAACAATGTATACTCAGGTTCCTTGTTGATGTGCCATTCTCCCCACCTAAACTGTATAGGCAGAGGCTATTTCGGGTGAGTCTTCGTCTCGGGCCCAGCACAGCACCTGGCCCATGGTAGCAGCTAAATAAACACCTTAGAGATTGATTTAACTCATTCAGGGCAGAACAAAGATTTGAACTGAGGTTTGTTTTTGACTCCAAATTTTGCACACCCTTTGCCACCCCACTCAGGCAGGAGGATTCACTGCCCTTATTCAGTCCAAGTAAGAGTTCTTACGTGCTAGCAGTTTCTGGCTCAGAAATGTCCGACTATTTTGAGTCACAGCTTCAGGGATCTTATAAAGTAACCTGTTGAGTCCAAACCTCTACAGTCACCGGTGGAGGGACCAGGGCCGGAGAGTGGCAGAATCTGGCCTCAGGTCTCCCAGCGTTTGATTCGTGCCAGAGCAACGCCTGGAACTGAGGTGCTGGCTGCCATTGGTGTAGGGAATATTGAGGGATGTGTTGGTATGCATTTTCTTTTCATTTTTCTTTGCACAGTCCAGGCTTTCCCTCACTCCGGATCCTTTGCTTTCATTCTTCACCACCATCCTTTCTCTGTGGGATTTCCTTGTCCTCGGAGGTTCCCAGGCTGTTAGTCTGTTTAGATTGGGACCCGTGAAAGGTTTGCGAACGTGTTTCTGGAGTTTGTGCTGGGTGACCAGGCAGGGAGGCGCCATCTCAGGCTGAGGGATTATCTGCAGGAGGAGGCCTACTGTGTTTGAAAGAAGGCAGGACTGATTTGTGGTGGGGAAAGTTCTGAGGGGATGTTCATTTGACTGGATTCTGGGCTGTAAGATGAAGTGTGGGAAAGTGTTGGCAGAAGAAAACTGGTCAGAAGAGTGTGTGTGTGTGTGTGTGTGTGTGTGTGTGTGTGTGTGTGTGTGAGAGAGAGAGAGAGAGATTATGCACAGTGCATTTTTTTTGTTATATTCTATATGTGATGTTGCTTATAAAAGTACTTGATTCTACCATATTTTTCAAAGTACATGCCTGGATTTGTCTGCAGTATGTGATGGTGTGAGAGGTGCATTTGAGCGTGGATATTTATGTGCGTTCGTGAGGTGTCAACAGACTTTTAGAAGTTGCCATTGGTGGAGGGAATACTGAGGGATGTGTTGGTATGCATTTTCTGTTCATTTTTCTTTGCACATCATTTCCCTAGATTTCTGTCTTACATGTTTGTAGGTCTGAGAATCTGTTGGTGTCTGTGTAGTGGGTGTGTATTCTTACTGTGGGATGGATGATTTATGTAAGAATTTGAAAGTGTGCATTTAGAATTTGAGGGCATCTGCGCATTCTGGGGTGTGTGTGTGTATGTGTGTGTACGTGCATTTTAGAATGGTTTTATGTATTTGTATGTTTGTAGGGAGAAGGGGAATTCAGTGTGTTGGTATGCTTGTATGTGTTTGTATCTGTGTTTGTTTGTAATATATTTTGTTGGGGAATGTATGCTTAAAAGTTCAAGTAACTGTATAATTTATCATCCATATTGGATATGTTTGAGAATGAAATGTGTGGGTGTGCATGTGTTTAATTAATAATTACACTTGAAGAAAGGTTAAATCCATGAATGGCCCCAGTAATCCAGGATACATTGATACCTGTGTGTATGTATGTGATTGTGTGTATGTGCATGTGTATGAGAAAGTATGTCTCTGAATGAATATTGTGTGTATTTAATCTTGTATATGTTATTCGTCAGGAATTCACAAGGATAACAGAACAACAGTAGAAGTATGGACTTATAATAGAAGCATTAATAGAATGAACAGGTAAGAGCAAGTCAGCTTCAAAAAGTTAAAAATTTTAAACCAGGTCAATGAACTAAGAAAAGAGGCCATACATATCTTGTGGTAACAAAACCCACGTGGTTAAAAAAATGAGCAGTCGGTAAGGAGAGGAAATGTGAACGACATCGGGCTAGAAAGTGTCTTTTATGTACAACATCCACTCTGCCGTGTCCTCTTTATGCCTCCTGCTTTGTTCCCCACGAGTAACGTGAGCTTGTGATGGCCAAGATAACGGAGACCTTTTATCCTCTTACCTCGACAGTTTGGGAAAATAACCCCGTGCGACCTCCATCATGTAAGAGACAGAAAAAGGCTGGAGAGAGTCTCCTGTTTCATTTCAGGCGATTCAGAAAAGAAATCCCAGGGATGCTCTTTGCATTCTCACTTCTATTCAGAGAGTGCTGCCCCTGAGTCCCTGGTTTATACATGCACCCCCTGGGACTGGGAAATCCACCTGCCTAGTTCCCACTGGCTTTGCAGGGGGGAGTGGCGAGGCTGAAATAGTGCTGTTCCTTCAACTCCACCACATTAGTGTAGTCGTTTCTCAGTAGCTCCATGTCCCCCATCATCCTTTTTCTTTTTTAAATATATTTCTATTGATTTCAAAGAAGGAAGAGGGAGAGAGATATAAATATCAATGATGAGAGTGAATTATTGATCGGCTGCCACCTGCATGCCTCACACTGGGGATCAAGCCCACAACCCGGCCATGTGCCCTGACCGGGAATCGAACTGTGACCTCCTGGTTCATAGGTCAATGCTCAACTACTGAGCCATGCTGGCTGGGCCCATCATCCCTTTTCCATGCACAATCTATATATCCCTAGAGGTGAAGTGTCTGTTATTGCTTCTAAATGCTATCCTTGTACCCGTAGCGCTATTTGAATGGTTGATGAAAGATGGCTACCCATTCTTTGTGACCCTTCCACAGAAAGGTGGAGTCTAATCATCCCCCTTTGAATGTGGGCTGGCCGTAATGATTTACTTGACCAAGAGAATGTGTCAGAAGTGATGCTCTGCAACTTTTGGGGCTATCTCATGGTTCTCTTTCCTCGCCAGGAAACAAGTCGTAACTCTGTGAGATGCCCAAGCCACTGGAGAGACCACTGGTCCACCTGGTCTTTGTGGCCACTCTGGTCAGGAGCCTGGGCTGAGCATCTGGCTGACCACTAGCATCCTTTCCCTGCACAAATGCCATCCCATCCCAGGAATCTGAGTAAGGACCTTGGTTTCTGGTTTTGGTGACTTAATTCATGGAGACACCTTACAATCCAACAGAATACAATGCAGGAGGGACAGTTTCTTCCCACTACCCTGGGGAGTTGCTGCACGGGGTGGGGACAGGGAGGAGAAGGACAAGTCATAGGCCTGCAAGAGCATGAATCCAAGCAGATGGTTACAGCATATCAACAACTGTGATGAAAACTGAACCCCATGCCAGACCCTCTCTGGCATAATGATTGTGATTTTTAACATAAGGCATTGCTGGAGTGAAGTTGTCAGAGAAGCTGGGGGTGAAGGAGGCAATCTGAGACTTTAAAGACGAGAAGATTGGAGCCATTGTATGTGGCTGGAAATGAGTCACTTGTCAGCACTGCCAAGTGCTGTCAGCTCCTCAGGAGAGATGACTGGGCACCCCAGGGGGAGGCTGGTGAAGGTGTCAACCTCCAGTCACCAGAGGCCATGTGTGGGGTAAGACATGTCAGTCACATCACATCCTTGTCCTGACCTGGGTCAGGGCGAAACCAAGGTCATGTCAGAGCATTTAGCATCCTAACCAAGGAATCTTATAACCTGCCTCTGTCAGGAGTGAACTGGTGTACTCAGCATTATTAAAAACAGTTCAGAACTTTAATTCTTCAGGAGATTTGCATTTTAAAAGAACAATGAGAGGGCAACCCTTAGGAAAAATACCCAAAACACAAAACCTAAGAGGTAAGAGTAGATTGTGGCACATGGGAGAGGACACTCCTGAGCCGGAGGTCACTGTAAGAGGACCCTGTAGGTGAACACTCTTCTCTCTGTTCAGCTGCCCAGTGTAGGGGGCATCTTGGAGTTTGAGCAGCTTGAAAGCCATTCCAGGGAGTGACAGCCTGCTTTCATGCAGGAATCCTGCTTCTTAAGCCATTGTGTTACCTGTTAGGTCCCTCCCCACACTGTGCCATTATATAGGGCATTACACTTGGGCATTTGAGCAGCAGGTTCCTTCAAGGTGGTCTTCCTGTGTTCATTGTTCTATTCTAACCCACCTTTCTTCCTGCCACCATGATGATCATTTAAGTTAAATCTTCTTCCCTCTCCCAGTGTCCTCCTATGCCTTCTGCTCTGTTCTCTACCAGCCTATGCAGTTTCCAGCTCAAGTCAGACACGCCCTGCAATCTCGGTGCAGGTGTCCTCTAGTTTCTTGAATATGCTGAGGTCTGTCTCTCTCTGGAGATCTTTGTACGGCCTTGTCTTTCTTCTTGGGTAATGTCTATGCATCCTTCAGCTCAGCTTAAAGGATGAAGTACTTCCTGGCTCTCCAGTTCAGTTCTGCCCCACGCTCAGCACATACAGTCTGTTCTATCTCATAACGCCTTCTTTTCTCTTGTCATGTTTACGGTTATTTTGTTGCTATTTTCTACATAGGGAGTGGGGAACCTTTTTTCTGCCAAGGGCCATTTGGATATTTATAACATCATTTGCAGGCCATACAAAATTATCAACTTAAAAATTAGCCCGCTATAGTTAGTCAAACATTTAATTTACTCACCCCTAATGCCTTGGCAGGGCCAGACCAAATGATTTCATGGGCGTTATATGGCCCACAGGCTGGATGTTCCTCACCCCTGGTCTATATTCTGAGATCTAGTTTTGACGCTGATCTCCAGAAGAACAAGGGTAATGCTTATCTTTTTTGCTACTGCATTTACATGCTTGGACAGTGCCTAATATACATACGCCACAAGCATTTGTAGGATGAATAAATGAATGAGGGAATAAATCAACAGTGCTTTAATAATTCTGGTGGGAAGAAAGGTTTGGGACCCAGGCATCAGGCAACATCACAGAAGGACCAAATGACTTATGTTGGCCAAGAGACAAGCAAGAAGTCAAGGAACCTTATCAATAAATTTCCTGTCACTTTAAGCTCTGCTTCCCATTCACACTTTCTGTGGCAGGATCACAGTGAGGGTCCAAAGTTACAAAATACTTTCTAATAGAGCAAAATTTCTAGAAGAGTTTATTAAAACATAGATTACTGGCCCCACCCCATGTTTCCTGATACATCTTGGATGGGATTTGAGAATTTGCATTTCTAAAAAGTTCTTAGGTGATACTGATGCTATTGGTCCAGAAACCACACTTTCAGAAAGTGTGGTTTTTAGACTATGAACTCTAAGAGGCAAGGGCTCTGCTTTTCACATTGATGCATACAGATGTGATATAAACATATATAATTTTTACAGAGTACTTGCTCAAAAATTATTTATTTTTAATACAGTCTTATTGATTGCAGAGAGGGAGAGAGAGATAGAAACATCAATGGTGAGAGATAATCATTGACTGACTGCCTCCTGCATGCCCCCTCCTACTGGGGATCAAGTTTGCCACCTGGACATGTGCCCTGACCGGGAATCGAACCATGACCTCCTGGTTCATAGGCCGATGCCCAACCACTAAGCCACACCCATCAGGAAAAAATATTTATTGAATAGATGAAAGGAACTTGGTGGGCACCTGTCCTGACCTGGGTCAGGACATCTTGGTGCCCAACATCTGGTTCTAATCCCAGGGCCAAATCCTCGTCTCTTACCCATCTACTTGACTTTCTCTAGGTAGCTAGCTCTTATGTTCCACCCGTTCTCCCAGAGAAATGTGACACCTGATAAACCTCTCTAGTAACAGTGTTAACCAGCAATGCCAGATCAACATGTTACTTGTCTAAAGAGAAATTTTATTCTAATATCAGATTGAATATTTGTATCCAAAGAACACTGATTAATAGTGGCAGTCAATTTGTAAAATCATAACTTGCAGGCTGAAATAAGCCTTCATACATACTATTAAAAATGTTTTATTTAGCAAACCATCTAGCATGAAAGTGACTGTGGGGTAGGCAATGATAAGGCAGCTTAATAGTAGAAATGACTTCTCTGTATTTTAGAAACATCTATGTGGGTGGTATTGAATGGTGGATTAATTATAATAGTATCTGATCTATCATACAAGGATCTTTATTGACCAAATAATTTGATATAGTATGTAGACATGCCATTTATATCTAAAAAAATAAATGCAACCATAATTACATAAGTATGGATATAGGTAAAGATGCATGTGTATATTTTTTTCTCATGAAATCCTAAGATTCTAGTTTTTCTTGCCTTACTCCTGAGTTTTAAGAATAATCATTAATAAGTAAGTCCCATAGACAGAGGGAAAGGGGTTGGAGTGGTGAACACACAATACAATAGACAGATGAAGTATTATAGAATTGTATACCTGGAACCTATATAATTTTATTAACCAATGTCAGCCCAATAAATTCAATTAGAATTAAAAATTAAATAAAATAAAAAATAATTACGTTTTAGTCAATGAAATAAAACCTATTACAATAGCATTATCTGTTCTCATACATATTACATGTGTCATTTGCTTTACAGTCATTAAATAATCATTTAGTAACATTTGTAAATAATGACTTTTGCTAGAGCAAGCTAGAAACTATTGGGGACATAAAGTGATGTGTGTGTGTTTTTTTTCATGGTAAAGCAATGTACCAGGGTGATTTAACTTAGAGTCACTTCCATGCTTTCCTGTAGATCTACCCTTAATCTCCAGTTGAAGAGTGTTAGAAATTGATGAAATGTTCTACCCTGTGTCACATTTACACACAAAGTTCAATTTCAGCACTGACACTCTCCTGAACAGGCTTGGTTCTACTTGGAGAAAATCAAATATTGTCTTTCCTTTTCAGCCAGATAGGTACCTCTGACAATGAGAAACGAGGAAGAAAACGAATGCACTGAACACACGCTATCTGCCAGGTGCTCTTTGTAGGTCAGTAACGATCCTCACACAACACTGGGAGATACACATCATTGTTCCTTCCAGGACAATTAAGCAAAAAGCAGACACAAAAGGGAAAGGTCTAGGAGTGAAATCATATGCTTAAGGTGACACATCTAGCAAATGGCAAGGAATGGATTCTTTGAAGAAATGGGTCCACTTGTCACTAAAAACCATGGACTGTGTCTGAGCAGGGGCAATGCCTGCAGTAGAACCTCTTATGGCCACTGCATAAGAAAATAATCAACAAGAAATGTGAGGAGTCAGCTGTTGTTGGTAGAAGTGGGATCCTTGCCATGTCCTGAGAAAAAAAGCATTTTGGGGGACCCACAAGGGAGGATGAGGTTGGGTGGTAAGATTTATTAGGGTGAAAATAGAAGGCAGCCCCTGGGTTTCCAATGTCCCGTTCTGTCCGTCCCACCATGGGAAATCAGGGCCAATGTCCAGAGGTTCTGTGCTATCTTAGAGCTCAGTCCAGCCCAGCCTTTCTCACCATCTGGCTAGCTTAGCTTGTGCTCCCCGGCAGCAATCCATTGCTGCCTGGAGCCTGCATTTAGAGTCCACCTGGCCAAAGACTGCTAAGACCACATGGCTGTGGAGAGAGAACCCTCGAACCAATGACATGAAGGGGCCAGTGCTTTGGGGGAGAGAGGGGGACCAGGAGAGAGAGAGAGAGAGAGAGAGAGAGAGAGAGAGAGAGAGAGAGAGCTCTATCTTTGTTCCCTGGGGCACATTATCTTAGCTTGGGAAGGAAAAGGAGCTTCTTCAAAATAACCAATCAACTTCCCAAGCTTTCCTGGGCTTGTACTGGGCTCACCTTCCAACCAGTCTATTATTTCCCCAAGCTAGACTGACAGGTCTCTATAGCCAAGCACCTCCCCCTGCACCATTTTGACTTCTACTGTGCATGTGCTTACCTCCCTCTGCCCCCCCCCAAAGCCCCTACAATCTGGTAGCAGAAGGGGGAAGGGAGGGGTGTTAAGCCTTGGTGGGGCAATGCTGTGAGCCCCTGGAGTATGTGAAGGTGTAGCTTCCTGGTGAAACAATAATGTCCGATTCCCTTTGCTCTCTTCCTTATGAATATCTAGCTACCTATGCTAACCAGACATAGACTCTCATCTGTTTAACTCCAAGGGGGCTGTGTGGTATCGTTTTCTCTAATATATTTCAAGATAAGGATTTTATACCACTTTCCTGAATCTTCTCTGGGATTGTTAAAAATCCCCATCTCCTTTTTTTTTTTCCCATCTCCTTTTTTTGTTGTTGTATTTAGTTTTGAGAATCAACTTCAGTCGTTCAAATCTATGAATCCTTCTCTAATTCCACCAGAAGTAAATTTTTTTTTTCATTTAATTATTCTTGATTTCTGTGGCTTTCATCTAGCATTTGATATTTTGCAATTTGACTTATACCTGTTCAATGTCCAGGGATATTAGGATTGATGGGAGAGATGTAGGAGGCTCACATTTTGGATCAAACCAGTGACATTAGTTTGTTCAATCTCTGATTTCCTCACAAAATGATGAGAGAGAGAGAGAGAGAGAGAGAGAGAGAGAGAGAGAGAGAGAGAAAGAGAGAGAGAGAGAGAGAGAGAGAGAGAGAAAGAGAGAGAAATTATTTAATTAGTATTTCTCTCTGAAGTTCAATTTCTTCTTTGTTAAATGGGAATAAAACTACTTTTGATGCCTCTCACAGGGCTAATATGAGGATCAATGAGATTATATAAGGAAGAGTGCTTTAAAAAATTTCTATCATTAATATTACTGTTAGGGCAACAACAAAAACTAACAAAAATTCATGGGTCCTGGAACTACTGGAAAAACAACTCTTTAAGATAAACTGAATATCATGAATATCATTTATGCTTTTCCCTTTGTGTTTATTACTAAATTCCTATTTAAGTCTAATTTAGACATCTTCATACTTTAGAACTAGTGAAGATTTTAACAAGTATCAGACTATTTTAATAGGTTTTTCTAGGCAGTGAAAATGGAAAACAAAGTTATGAATGGGAGTGAGAAAAAGATAGTTTAAACTATTCAAGAAATCAGACATTATTCAAAAGTTCATAAAAAATCTATTTAGCCATATCCAATTGCTTGCCAAAACGACACAAAACGTTCTTATTTATATCCGTTTCTTCATAGCTCAGTAAACTTGCACGTACTAAAATGGCATTTAAAAATGAACAAATCTAAACCTCTCTTTTCTAAATGTAGGGAATTGGAAAACATTAGCAGACTAGTTGGTTTTTCCATCAGTTAAAAATAGTTGGATTAGATCAGGAATAGAAAGAACACAGCACGTTAGGTCCGACACTGTCTAAATCCTTGCCCATGGCAGACATCACAATGGATTAGAGCACCTTTCCCCCAAGCTAAGAAGCAGCCTGAGAATCATTCTCTCCTTCGTGCTCCCAGTGGCTGCTATCATCCAATTGGAACTATGCCATTATAGGTTTAGATGATTTCTAAGATACTATTGTTTAACGCTGACACATATAAATGCGATGAGTTTGTCTAATGCTCGAAACTCATTTTGTTAAAAAAAAAATCTGTTCCTATTCTCGGGAAGGTGATGACAAATCTCACTTGGTATTTCTCCTTCAGTTGCCTGTCTTCTCTGTTCCCCACTATGTGAATGGTACCCGTGTCTCTCAGTAGGAGATGCCAAGCAAATGAAACAGCCCAGCAGGAAACCCTGTTCGGTAATTCTAACAAGGCTCTAAGAATTGGTTTTCTCAGGAGAAACAACAAAAGTTTTCTTTTTGGTGAATCTGCAAGTTCTGGGCACTGATCTGATAGGTTGCCCTACCTGAACAAAATATTGAAGCATAGGCCAATTACAAATGAAAAGCAAATAGCTGGTAATGATGGGTTTTATCATTCACCTTGACTATAGGAGTTAACAATTCCCTTCCCTTGTCAACCTACTCCTTCTCTTCCCTCCTCCCCCCCGCCCCCCGCCTCACTTTACTATCTCACAGTATTCTTTGAATTACTTTTCAGCCTTTAAATTTTTTGTTGTTCTTTAAGCAGGGCTTTTAAAAATCGGGATCCCTGGTTTATTTTCATTCCATCTCAGCCTTTTGATACCTTGGCAGTAAATTGCTCTTAAATTCATTCCTGCCAACCCCTCCACCCACGTTCTGCCATACTTGGATTTATACTTCTCCTCTGCTTGTCGGATACATATAGCCACAAATAAAATAAAATGTATACTTATATAGGTTACACACATTCGCTCCATGCTCACAGTTTTGGGGTTTGGGGGTTGTTGTGTTTTGTTTTCCAATCATAAACGATGTTTCCATTCTACTGCCATTCTCTAGAGAAGACCAATAAAATTTGACTCATGAAGAGAGAAAGGGAAAAAAAAATCCAGGAGGCGAAAGTAATATGGGGAGAAAATGAAAGAGATTTAGTGCAGCTATCAACCGACCGTTGTGCTGTCTTTAAGAGTCTGTTGAAACAACATAATAAAAGGTAATAAAGGTTGGATTTATAGCCTACCTGGTGGAAATGGCTGTCTATTTGTAACTTGCCCACTCATAACCCACTGTGGATCTTCGTCTTGGGAGTGGGATGGATTCCCCCCCACCCTGGAGTCATCTTCCCCCCTTGGACTTAAAAGGGATTGGGCAACCCAGAGAACACCCAAATCAGGTTGGCAGGTGAGTTAACCATCCCTCTGGCTTTTTCCTTTCCCTTCTTTGTCCTGGGATTTAACGACCCAGCTTCGTTTCTTTTTAAAGCTGGATTTGGATCAGGTTGCCCAGGAAAACCCTCAGTGACTCACTAACATAGGCAAAGGGAACTTCGAACCTTGAAAATGGGCATGTCAGCTTCCAGGGTATCGAGGGCTTATTGCTTCCCCTTCAAGTTCAAATAAATCTCCATAAACTTCTAAATCAGCGCTAATCAGTCTCTTTAGAGGAAGGTGGCACACATGCCACAGGTAGTTTGGGAAAACCAAGGATCGGAAGGACAAGAGGAAGGGTCATGTCTGCCCACAAAAGAGTTGGGACCAAGTTCCAGGAGGCAGTTGGGAAATAGATTCGTCTCTTGAAACTATAGTGCTCCCTGATACCTGGTGGGTGATCAGAAGATTGAAGCTTGTTCATTCTTCATTCATTCATTCATTCATTCATTCATCAAACATTTACTCAGAATCTACTCTGTGCCAGTTCCTGTGCCAGCAACAGGGTACACAAGTGAGTAAGACCAGGGCTCCAACCTGAAGATCGCAGTCTAAGAGGGGAGACACCCACCGCCGATGAAAGACCATAAATGCAGTGTGAAAGCCCATCAGGTTGGTAAATATGCACAAGTTTCAGGAGGTGCAAAAGGTAGGTATGGACAGAGCTAACCCTAAGAGTCTTGGAAGTTTTCTGAGTAGAGCTGGCCCTGGACGCTTGATTTAAGGATTTGCTTGAGTGGATAAATGGATTAATAATTGAAAGAGTAGGGAGGAGAGAAGAATCAAAAGTTACACGTTTAAGATCTAACTACCACTCACTGTGAGATCTCGGGCATGTCTCCTTCCCACCCTGGGCCTCAGTTTCCCCATCTGTGCCCTGACACGTTTATCGCTGAGTTTTCTTCCTCCTCTGACATTCTAAATTGCATCAACAGTGCAAAGGGACACAAACACTTTCCCAGATCTGGCTTTGTGGTAGCAGGTCCAAGACTCCCTTCTGTCTCTCTAGACCAGCGGTTCTCAAACTGTGGGTCGCGACCCCTTTGGGGGTTGAACGACCCTTTCACAGGGGTCACCTAAGACCATCGGAAAACACATATATAATTACATATTGTTTTTGTGATTAATCACTATGCTTTAATTATGTTCCATTTGTAACAATGAAAATACATCCTGCATGTCAGATATTTACATTATGATTCATAACAGTAGCAAAATTACAGTTATGAAGTAGCAACAAAAATAATTTGATGGTTGGGGGTCACCACAACATGAGGAACTGTATTAAAGGGTCTCGGCATTAGGAAGGTTGAGAACCATGCTCTAGACAATAAGCCCTGTCTTCCTCAGAATGGTGTGTTTTCTCACTAGTGTCTAGGTCTAGCTGAGTGACTCTGATTCTTTGCCAGACAGAAGTTACAGACACTCCAGAATGGTGGTTGAGACCAACAGGGAAACTAGGAAATTCTGGGGGGAAAACATAGCAATGCAGCCACTGGGGAAAACAAGGAGGAGGGATGCTGGTTGCCAAGCACTGAGCCCTTGGAAGAGAGACCTCATTACTAAAGCATGAGTTATGGTAATAGGCTGAATAAATCCCCATAAAGTCAGGACTAATTGTGTCTGCTGGAGCCTGCATCCTTCCATACACACGGAGCCAGGGCTGCGCTCACTCTCACGCCCAATCAGAGGGGCTGGGGAGCATAAGATGAAGGATTGGTTCAGGGATGTGTGCACCCAACCTCCCTGGGGACCCTGGCCCTGCCTCTTTGCTGGCAAGAGGTGCTCGGTCAGAGGGATGGCCAAGGCAAGCATAGCCGCTTAGAGAGGGCAATGCTCTCACTGATGGGTCCACAGTCAGGGCCAGAGGCCAGGGAGTGACCACGCAGCCGTGACGTCACTGTGGGAATCCTGGGACCCTTCTTCCTCCATTTCTTTCTTCCCGCCCTCTTTCTCCCAATTATCTTCTCCCTGTTCGATCTTCTCCAATATTTTTTCTTCCAGTTTTCTCTTTCTCTTGCTTTGTCCTCTTTTCTTGCTGCTTGTCACCACAATTCACCCCCACCTTCTTATACGTTTCATCTCTTCATCTCTTCTCTTCCTCATTTCCCTCCTCTACCTTCCTCTCTTCTCCTATCTTTTCTTTTCTCCCCACTTTTGCATCCTTCTCACCTCTCACCACCTTCTTACTCATCTTCCCTTTCTCTCTTCTAATCTCGTCTTCCCTCACTCCCTGCCCCACTATTTTATGTGTACTGTATATTTATCTTCCTATTTCCTGGCCTCTTTTTCTTACTCGTCTTCCTGTTAGAAACATCAATGCTGAGAGAGAATCATTGATCGGCTGCCTCCTGCCCGCTTCACACTGGAGATCAAGACTGCAACCCAGGGTATATGCCCTGACCGAGAATCAAACTGTAACTTCCTGGTTCATAGGTCGGCACTCAAGCAATGAGCCACGCCGGCCGAGCTGAAGTCAGGTTTCTTACATAAAATTTGGGATTGGGGTGTGGGCGGTAAGTAAACCATTTTTGACTCATTGGTAAGGTTACAGGGTCAGACATATCCTCCCACGACTACGCGGGAAGTTGCAGCAGCAAGCCTGTCAGCCCCACCCCCGTCTTCCTCAGGGCAGGGTTTATTTAACACACATGAAGTGACCACCATCCACAGGCACTATCCTTGGTGCTGAGGATACAGAACCAAGTGACTCTCACAGGGAACTTACATGCTCATGGGGGTGATGGACAATACACAAGGAATAACGTTTATATATGACGTGATGGGCTCTGATGCAGGCATCAGTGGCGATCGGAATGTGTGGGAAAGATGATAGAACTGGAGAAAACAGACACTGGGAGTTGGTACCATTTTGGAGCTCATAAAACCTTTGTAAAGATCTTGCCTATGATTTGCCTGTTGCCTGACTCCCTCAGCATGGGAACCTCCAGCCCACAAACTATCCTTACATTCTCATGCCAAATGCTCTCTGAGATAATCTGCGTTCTCAGATACTCAAGAGGCCGTGGTCACACGGCAACGGGCTGAAGCTGCTGTCCACCTCTGCCTGGGCATGGAGAACTTCAGCCTCCCCTAAGCATCCCAAATTGAGCTGAGGTTCTTTTTTTTGTTTTTGTTTTTTTCTTTTCTTCCATTCAGCCCTGTTTCCTGTCTGCCAGTCGCTGGGTAGTGTCACAGGCTCAGTAACTGTGTAACAGGCAGTAGCTATCTGGGGACCTTGCCATCTGGCAAATGACGCCAGCTTTTAGTCATAAGAACTTTCCAATGCCTGGTGCTCCCGTTCACTGTTGGGGGCGGATAAGTACGCATGTCTCCTTGTATGGAACAGAAAAGGGCCCAGAGAGTGGGGAGGCAGTCCACGGCGGCTGCCTCTGTGACGTTAGTACTCTACTGTATATCTAGAAAGTCTACCGTTTCCATGTGCAAATCTCTCCCCTCCTTGAAAGCCTATTCCAAGTGACATTTTCTTCTCCACGGAGCCTCCTCTGATAAGACAAGGATCTATCTACCCATCATCTGAAGCCTCATAGCAAAATCTGCCAGAGCCAGACTGGCCCGGCTCCACACCCAGCTTCCACCATGTGCTGCCATAAAACTTAAACCCGGGGTATTTGTCGCAGTTGTCTCTCTCATCCCACAGCCTCTTCCGCAGTGTCGCTTTGCCATTTCCCCTTGACAAACTGGAGTCTCATTTGTCTAGTTTCTAAGTTAACTTGCATTTGCTTTATAGACACCGAGAGGATACAGCACGACTTCCGGTGCTATGACAGTAGGACTCGGCCGCCACCAGGAGCTTACGCCACCTGGAGAGGACACTAGGAGGTGCCTCTGATGCACTGGAGCCCAACCTCAACTCATCCCAGCTCAGGCTCCACACCTGTGAGCAAAGGAACCTCTGGATGAGTCCAGCCTGTAGCCACGTGAGTCTTCCCCAGATACCATGCAGCAGAGACAAGCTATCCCTGCTGTCCCTGTCCTGACTCGTGGCCCACAGAATCCGGGAGCAGAATGAAATGACTTCATGCCAGTGTGGCTGGTGGTCTATTAGGCAGCGACAGACAACTAGAGCAGGTTTCCATTTTTAAATCAGCATGATGGAGAGGCACTGCCAACCTGAGAGTGTACAGCAGTCCTGCCTCCCCCCCTCCCCGCCCTCCGCCCTGTCCCTTATCCACAGTTTTGCTTTCCATGGTTTCAGTCACCCACGGGCAACGCTGGTCTGAAAATATTAACTGAAAAGTTCAGAAATAAATAATTCATAAGTTTTAAATTGTGTGCTGGTCTGAGTGGCATGACAAAACCTCCTGCTCTCATGCTCCATCTGACGGGGGACGGGAGTCATTCCTTTGTCCAGCGGATCCACCCTGTGTGTGCCACACGACTGTGAGTAATTACTCGCCATCTCCATTATCAGAGAGAGAACACATTCCCTGCACTTTTATTGCAGTGTATTGTTTTCGTTGCTCTACTTTCTTATTAGCCAGTGTTAGTAATCTCTTACTATGCCTAATTTATAAATTAAACATTACCACAGGTATGCATGTATAGGGGAAATCATGGTATGTACAAGGTTTGGTACCATATGCAGTTTCAGGCATCCACTGGGGGTCTGGGAACGTATCTCCTGTGGATAAGGGTGGGGGGGGGGCTACAGTAGTTGATCATTAAATGAAATAATAGACAAGAGGTACCTGTCAATGTATGGCATTTAGAAGACATTTTATAAGTATAAACTCTCCCCATTTCTTTCTAACTATAGAAGTTTCAACTGTCTCCTTACCTTATTAGAATGTTTACTCACAGACTGAATCACATTCAACTTGTAATCCCTGCATTACTCTGCCCTATACTGTCGTGTATATATTCTGTGCATTAAAAGTAGTTGGTAGGGGCTGGGCAGAGGAGGGTAAAGGAAGGGAATGGGGGACATCTGTAATACTGTCAACAATAAAAAATATATATTAAAAATAAAAAAAACAGAAAATAAATAAAAAAGTAGTTGTTGGCTATACAGATGAATAAATAAATACAAACAACAACGGATTGGGAGTCAGAAGCTTTAGTTTTTAGCTGTGTGATCTTGGTTCTACCTCCCTCCCTCTGGGGGTTATTTTCTTATGTGTAAATGAGAAGGCTTAGACTGAAAGGGCATACTGTGGCCAACGGACAGAGATCTGGCAACTTCTCTCATATCCTTAGAGCTATGGGGGAGAAGAGCATATTTCTTTGACTCTCAAATGGTACAGTTGCAGTTCTGGGTGGAATACAAAGGCACCAGAGAGTGAAGAGCTACCTAAAGAGTCAGAAATGCTCAGAGGTTAAAGATGTCTCCTGAACTAGTGACACCTTGGCCCCTAGAGGCATGTGTGGGAAGGGGTTTTCCTTCAGCTCCCCTGCAGAGGGCAGACAAGCAATGGACTAAGTGGAGTCTATGCCCCCACAGTCTTTCTTTTCTTTCTTTCTTTTTTTAACCCTCACCCGAGGAGATTTTTCCATTGATTTTTAGAGAGAGTGGAAGAGAGAGGGAAAGACAGAGAGAAATATTGACGTGAGAGAAACACATTGAGTGGTTGCCTCCCACAGAAACCCCAACTAGGGCTCTGGCCCGGGAGGAACCTGCAAGGGAGGTACCGTCCCTTGACTAGAATTGAACACAGAACCTTCAGTCCACAGGTCGATGCTCTATCCACTGAGGCAAACTGGCTAGGGCTCCCCATGTTCTTAATTCTACACAGGATCACTTCTCCAGCTCCAAAGGTGTGCAAATGTGCAAAACACCTTTTCACTTTATGGTCTTTTCATCAATTCCTAACCTGGTGGGTCTGAGTGGGATACATGGGGATCTGGCAGGTACAGCAGCCTGGAGTGTGGGTCACCTGGGGATAGCCCAGCTTGTTTATCTCAGTGATGCAGGGAAAGGGAGTAGGAGTGGGGACGTCAGGGGAGGAATACTGATCAGGGACTGACTTTTAAGTGCACTTCCAGAGATGATTACAGGGCCATGATTAATGGTCTGCAGGAGCTCACCAAGGGAGTACGGAGTGTAGAAAACCGGAGAAACACACATGAACCCTTTGGAAAGGATGGGTACAGAGACTCTTACCTAGGGGGGTGCTTAGAAGCCAGACCTTAGACTCTTCATGGGAGTATCTACATTTACCAGCGGAGAATGGGTTAGGCTGCATTAACAAGACAACCTGCAAAGATTTTAGGATTCACACCAGTAAAGTTTAATTCTCACTTATGTAAAGTCCACACCTCTCTGAGGACAGCAGCTCAGCTCTCCAGGCAGCTTTGGTTTTGTGACTCTATTTTCTCAATATGAGGCTTCAGCATGGGAAAAAGGGAGCATGAGACTTTGACAGGGGGGAGGGGGACTGGAGGAACTGACACCAGCAATGAAAGGGTTCATGTCCCCACATGGAAGATGTGACGACGTGGCCCTTCCAAACAGTAAGATCCAGGAAGGGCAGCCCTTCAGTGTGTACAGAGGAGAGGAGGACCAGGTACATGTGTGCACCACGGGCTTCTAACAGAGGAGGGAAGAGAACGAGAAAGGCGAGGAAACCCACAAAGTATCTGAGGAACTGGTAGAAAAGAAAAGTAAGTTTCAGCCCGGCTTGGCATGGCTCAGTGGTTGAGTGTGGACTTAGGACCAGGAGGTCATGGTAAGGTTACTGGTCAGGGTACATGCCCTGGTTGTGGGCTCAATCCCCCATAGAGGACACACAGGGGGCAGCAGATCAGTGATTCACATCATTGATGTTTCTCTCTCTCTTTCCCTCTCCCTTCTTCTCTGATATCAATAAAAATAACGTAAGAAAAAGAAAATTTCAGTTTACTCATCTCTCAAATAAAGATAATCTCATCTACATACTAAGGATAGTGTGAAGATTAAATAAGAAAATGCACATATCTTTAACCCTAGCCCTTTGCCAATGGCAAGATTTTTTTAAAAGACATAATATTGTTTTTATAATTGGTGGTTGTATTACTCTAAAATGCCAGATTTCATAGGGTATAAATGATTGTTGGGGACAGTGTTCTCTCCAGTATAAGAATGTTCATTCCTGTAGAAGATCCTAAAAATGGCTGACAATCAGAATTGGCTGGGAACACACACACACACACACACACACACACACACGCACAGTCTGACTCAGGCGGATTGGAGCAGGTGTTTGTCTTTGTCCATATTTGGGGCCTGAAACTTTTACATGAGCCTCAACGGATGTGCCTGGTAAGAAACGGGCAGGATGGCTGGACATTTTCAAAATGCACCGGGTCCATTACAAGAAATCGGATGCTACTTTTGGGAAACGGCAGGCTAATAATAGTCACGGGTTTCCTGGCTGTGGCATCATTTTGCCGTTGGTCTTTTGACCTATTTGTTTTTGCCATTT
Organism: Myotis lucifugus; assembly: GCF_000147115.1. Taxonomy (NCBI): domain Eukaryota; kingdom Metazoa; phylum Chordata; class Mammalia; order Chiroptera; family Vespertilionidae; genus Myotis; species Myotis lucifugus. The sequence continues at coordinate 1,111,164 of NW_005871135.1, forward strand.
CTGCTCCATTCCAGTTGTTTTGACCTCATTTCAGCATCCATACCTGCAGCATTCAGAGCTGTGTCAGAGACACCCAGACTGTCCTTCATTGGTGGTTTAATTGACATGCTCATTTCTTTACGCATCAGTTTACCCATCTATTTATTCTTTTCTTTCTTTCCATCAAGTCATCTAGTCTTTTATTCAGAAAACAAACATGTATTGAGCACCTAGTATTTCCTGGTCACTGTTATTTTAAGAAAAAAAATGACATTCTAACCAGTGTGCAATACCAGCCAGGGTGAAATATGCCTTTTTTTAAAAAACTTGTTTTTATTGATTTTAGAGAGAGAGGAAGGAAGAGGGAGAGAGACATAGAAATGTCAATGATGAGAGATAATCATTGATCACTGCCTCCTGCATACCTCCCACTGGGGATCAAGCCCAAAATCTGCTTGTGACCTGACCAGGAATTGAACCTTGACCCCCTGATTCATGGGTTGATGCTCAACCACTGTGCGATACTGGCTGGGCGAAATATGCCTTTTTTTAATTGATGAAGATTGTGAGGCTTAGAGAGATAAAGGGGGGTGACCAGTAATATGGTGTCACATAGCCTTTGGATTCTATTACAACCTCATTTTATTGCCTCTATGGGGAAAAAACAAGAAAAGTAAAAAAAAAAGGGGGGGTGGATTTTCTCTTGAGATTATCTATGTGTATATGTGTATAAAAATAGAAGGTTTGTTTTCACTGATGTGAGAGAGAAACATTGATTTGTTGTTCCACTTATTTACTCATTCATTGGTTGATTCTCATATGTGCCCTGACTGAGGATAAAACCTGAAACCTTAGCATATCAGTGTCATGCTCTAACCAACTGAGCTACTTGGCCAGGGCCAACATATAAGTTATTAATTCAAATTATATATTCAAGTTAACTTTAAGGAATACATGCATATTGTAAAACATGTATAAAACACAGGAAAGCATAAGGAAGAATACCACCATCAGAGATATTTTCAGTTTATCCATCATGTGTATATGTGCCTATGTAAAATTTTCAGAAACTTTTATGTAAAGACTAGAGGCCCGATGCACGAAGATGTGTGTAAGAATGGGCCTTCCTTCCTCTGGCTGCTGGCACCGCCTTCGCTCTGGCTGGAGCCTCCTTTCTGCCTTTGCTCCAGCCCAGAGCCACCTTTCTGCCTTCCCACGCTGCCCAGAGGCCCAGAGCGGCTGGGGTGGTGCGGAACACCTGCGTTGTAGCCATGGTGATGACACAAGCGTCCCGCCCCCAGCCGCTTGGCACCTGTGTATGCAAATTAACCCGCCATCTTTGTTGGGTTAATTTGCATACTCACTCCTGATTGGCTGGTGGGTGTCATGAAGGTATGGCCAATTTGCATCTTTCTCTTTTATTAGTGTAGATTATAATTATAATACTACACACATGCATGCATAGTTCTTATTTCACTTAACTTTATGGCATAAACATTTCCCCAAGTCATTAAATATTCTGCCAAAACACAATTTGGTTTCACTTCCTTAAGATTTGGAAGTGAAATATATAACTGGCTCATCTCCTTGCTATTCAATTTGAGGGGAGAAAAATAAACAGGAACTGGGTTAGGAGAGAGAAGCTCTGTGTTCTTGCCCTAGTTCTGCCACATAATAAGCCCCTTCCCTAGTATCTTCATTGGCCCATCTGTGAAATGGGGATGATGCTGACCTTCTACCAGCCACACAGCCTCCTCTGGAAGGTCATGTGAGCCATGTGATGGGTGAGCCCAGGATGGTAGGATTGCCTTGTGCTGCCTTAAGTTGTCATGTTGGTAAGAACTTCTATTGCTGCTCTACCTGGGCACATGCACAGAAAGCTCCCAAGAGGCAGGTGTGTATCTCGTCACCAGGCAGCACTTGCCTGGGCGGTACAGCTCACAGGAAGCACCTCTGCTCCACTCGTCCCCCTGTATTGTCTGTCTTGATGAAAAATGACCAGTTATTATTTCCAACCTTTGGGTCTGGGAGGCCTGAAAGAAATCAGTAGCCACATAAAATAGCTGCTGTTATTGTAACAGCCTTTTCATTGATGGATTTAAAGTGTGAGGTGCTTGGTATCGATTGCTAGCATCTGCCCAGGGGAGGCTGTGCTGTGGGGAAAGCGATGATAATGGCTCCACCAGAGGCTGCAGCATGCTGAGCGGTCTCCCTGGAGCTGTCGGAAAGAGAGCATTTGGGCTAGGGAGGCATCTTGCTTTGCTGGATAAGCGTGCACCTACAAAAGGTGTTTTCAAAGGCACAATCCTGAAAAGCAAGGGCTGCTTCCTTATGAATTACTTTCTGCCTTGAGAGATTTGAAACTGTGTTTCCCAATTTGAATATTCACCTGCTTCCTCATCTCTTATCTTTCCATTTTGTGGTCCTCTTTTTCTGCAATCAGCGCTTCAATGCAAAAAGTCAAACAACAGTGAAGCATTCTTAAATGAGTCCTGTAATAGAACACAGCACTTTTTTTAATATTTCTCTTCCCTTCCTTCTTATCTGTTTTACACGTCCAGTCCCCCTTCCTCTCTCTTTCATGCTTGAAATGTTTCCTCTCACTCTTTCAACCTTCAGAAAACAAAAACAAGAATGGAGTATCTACCACATTTAAAACTACAAGATGTTAAGCATTGTGGGAAATACAAAGGTGATTATAGGCTGCATCATCTGCTGCTATGGTTGGGGGTTGGGGCTGTGGTGAGAAAGTGGTCCTGTAGGCACCTGGGATGGGTGGAGACCAGCAGGTGGCTGGTCTGGTTGGGAGATCAAGACTGGGTCCCCTGGGCTCCCTGAGGTGTGCTCCCTGAAATCCTGGGGAGTGGGGAGCTGTGGCCCGTGGGTATGCTGAGCAGCCCAGTGCTGTGCCAGCCGGGGCAAGCCCGAGCCCAGCGGAAGTGAAATAAGCCAGTCAGAGAACAAGTACCACACGATTTCATTTATCTGTGGAATCTAATGAACAAAATAAACTAACAAAATAGAAACAGACTCATAGATACAGAAAACAGACTGACAGGTGTCAGAGGGGAGGCAGGTTGTGGGGCTGGGTGAAAAAGATTAAGAAGGAAAAACCCCCACAAAAAGAACCTCATAGACACAGACAGCATTATGAAGATCACTAGGAGGGAAGAGGTGTGTGGGGAGGTAGAAGAGGGTAAAGGGGGGATGAATGGTCACAGCAGGAAACTCTACTTGGAATGGTGAACACACAATACAATATACAGATGAAGTATTATAGAATTGTATACCTAAAACCTTTATAATTTTACTAGAGGCTCAGTGCACAAAAATTTGTGCACTGGGGGGGGGGGCGGGTGTCCCTCAGCCTGGCCTGCCCCCTCTTACAGTATGGGAACCCTCAGGGGATGTCCTACTGACAACTTAAGCCCGCTCCCTGGGAGGAGGGAGAGCGGACCTAAGCCACAGTCTGACCTCCCTCTGTGGGAGGGGATCTGGTGATCAGGGGAAGGCACCGCCCCCATCACTCCACTGCTGCTGCCACTGCTGGCCGCAGCAGCTGCGAGGCTTGAGCCCCGGGCCTTGCAGCCGCTGAGCCACTGCGGCTTTTTCCGGAAGGACATCTGGAAGACATCTTGTCTAATTAGCATATTACCCTGTTATTAGTATAGATTAAATAATAAATTCAGCCCTAACCGGTTTGGCTCAGTGGATAGAGCGTTGGCCTGCAGACTCAAGGGTCCCAGGTTCCATTCCAGTCAAGGGCATGTACCTGGTTGCGGGCACATCCCCAGTAGGGGGCGTGCAGGAGGCAGCTGATCGATGTTTCTCTCTCATCTCTCAAAGATGTTTCTAACTCTCTATTCCTCTCCCTTCCTCTCTGTAAAAAATCAATAAAGTATATTTAAAAAAATAATAAATTCAATAAAAATTTTAAAAATTAAATATAATAAAAGATTGTGCTCTAGGAGAAGAGTACAGCTCACATAAAGTATATTTATGTAAATCTGGCTACTTGTCTAGCATGCTCAGTGGTTCTTGGAAAGGATACCATTGAACTGGAGATTCCTGGCCAGAATATTGAGGTAGAAGGACTGCAGGTCACACTGGGGTCACTATATGGAGGCGATGTCTTAGGAAAGGCCAGTCGAGTTATTATTGCCATTCTGGTGGCAGCTCATCTGCTACAGTAGGATGGTTTCATACAGCACTGTGGTGAGACGATGAAGGAAGTAATTAATGTGAAAGCTGTATGTGGTTTGGACACATCAGCAGGGTCCTATGGATTTGATTCTGTAAAGACAAAGTGCGTTGAATGGCTTCGAAACACTCTGTGGCCTCGTCAGCGTGTTGAACTGTTTAAAGAACTCAGTACAAATGTCATGAGGCAGCTCTTTGGTTCATATAACTTCTTTGTGATGCAAGTGATGGTGGATGCATACATAGCTCTTAAAAAGCGGCGTTTCTTCAACCTGTGACTTCTCAGGACGGATCTTTAAACGAGCTTTTGATTGGGACAGATGTCTAGTTTTCTAAGAGGAGAAAGGATTTTGAAGGTCTGACCTTCCTTGAAACTGAGCAAGGAAGACCATTTGTATCAGTTCTCAGGCCTTCAAGGTTACAGAATATTATCAGTGATTTGGCTTCTGCCAGAATTACTGAACACGATCCTCTAGTACCTTCAGAATGACTATCTTCTGTGTGTGAACAGGTGTGGCAAGCAGAAGAGGACAGCAAGGTGGGGCCTCGAGATCTCAATAAAGAAGAACTAGAGGGAAGTGGCATGGGGTGTGGTAGAGAGCGCGACAAAGATGGTGAATACTGCTGGCGGTGGACAGGCCTTCGCCTTTGACCCACTTGCAACTTGTACCACTTGATACATCATTGTCAGATGCAATACAATGAATCAGCCACATGGTGGATCTGTCAGTTTACAACCAGGGGCATAGCATTTGGATTATGATTCGCCTCTTGATAATAGTAGAAAAACTAATATGTAGTAGAACAACTGACTATCAAATACCTGCATTTGAAAAGGACCAGGAACATGCAGCGATGAACCTGGACAGCAGGCTTCTGATCTTCCCTTTATACAGCTGCTGTAATTTCCGTACATATCACCAGAAAAAAGAACTGAAAATCATCCTCATCCAGAAAATCTAGGAAGCTGAGGATGGCATCAGTTGGAAACAGTAGCGCTTTGAAAACTTTTTCTGCCAGCCTTAATTTAATGGCCCGATGATGTTCACACCTAAGGTGACTAACAATGACAAAGGCCTTATGAACTGTACAGATAATACGGAAGACTATTCTTATCCTCATTACATTTCTATTCATATATGAAAAACCACTTTAAAGGCAAGATTATATCTGTCAACCCATTTCTGTTATAAAGATGCCAGCTCATGCTTTTAATTTAGCGTCAGGAGAAAATCGCTATAGGTAAATTTCACATTTCTCTGCAACCAAATATAGATTTAATTTCTAGCTTAAACTTTGATCCTATCTAATGGTAATGTAACACAGCTATCCATCTATAAATTTATTTTTATTTTTCTAAAATAATGCTAAAGGAAAATATGAAAGGCAATTACAAATGCTCTTTCAATTAATGCATTTAAGGCTGTCCTTTAATTTTTTCAACAGTTCTTTATGATCCTCCTAATAGCTTTAAAATACGTAGTTGTTTTTAAACATTAAATACTTTTTTGTGGCTTTGGAGACAAAAAATTTGATTCTTACATAGTCTTTGGCATACGAGAAACCCACTGATGTAAAATTTATAGACATGTATACATTCTCAGACACAACGGTGTTACCCCAGAATGGAGACAAAGGTAATGGAGAGGAGGGGGGAGATTTGGAGGGCACACCCAAGAAGATGATTATAAATGAAAAGTTGAGCAGAGGGGGGAAGTCAGGGATGACTTGGAAGTAAGTCTGACTCACTCGCAGTTTCATTTGACTACGGATGGTAGTAGAGAAGTCATAACAGAAACCCAATTCTGTCACCCAAATGGCTGGTCCAACCTTAGCACCGTGGGACTGGAGCTTGCACAGAGATGGGGACTCAGGTGTCATCAGCAGAGATATAACACTGGGATTTTAGGGTAGCTAAGTTCTCCACTTGTGAGAGAAGGAAGTGTGTTGTTCTTGCACCCACACCACTTCCGGCCGCTAGCATGGGAGGACCTTGAGGATGGAAGTCCCAGCTGATTGGAGGGCAGGACCAATTGTGGGAAGAGAATGAAAGCAGTGAGGAATAGACAGAGTGACAGAATCATAATATGTTACAACTTCCTGAGACCCTAGCAGCGGTTCTCAACCTGTGGGTCACGACTCCTGAAAATACATCCTGCATATCAGATATCTACATTACGATTCATAACAGTAGCAACATTACAGTTATGAAGTAGCAACGAAAATAATTTTATGGTTGGGGGTCACCACAACATGAGGAACTGTATTAAAGGGTCGCAGCATTAGGAAGGTTGAGAACCACTGCTAGAGCATCTTGCAGATGGAGGAACTTCAGCCCAGGGAAGCAGAGTCTAGGCCAAGGTCTCCTCAGGACCAGCCTTTGCTTTCCATTTACATTCCTGAGTTTCTGCACTTGAAAGACTCAGCTTTAAACCTTCCCTCATTCTTACTGGCTGTCAACTTAGCTAACCTCTGTGAAGCTCAGTTTTCTTATCATAATTAACACCTTTCAGGAGGGTTGTGAGTCTTGTGGTGAAATTGGGTGTACAATGCATCGGACATGGCAGTGTTTGACACACACTCTCCCATGCTACCCCCATGTCAGCACTCTCCTTTGGAAAGGCACAGGGACTATTATGAACTACGTGCTCTTCCTTCACAGTGTACATCCTCCCTCCTGTGAACCAAGATGGATGGAGGTACACTTCAGTTAAGTTGTTTGGGTGTTTATCTCAAATGCTAATGATAGCTCACTTCCGTAGAAAAACAAACTCTGGCCAGCGGGATTCATGGAATACTAGTCCTATTTGTTCACAAAAGGATCTTTTCATCAGCAGGACCTCCTGAGCAGGCCCTCATACAGAGAACATCAGAGGCACAGCTGTGACAAGTACTAGCCTGTCACGTAGAGCCAAATAACCAAGAACCTTAGTTCCCTTCTCTAATCTAGCAGGTGGCTCATGGTCTTCTGATACTCCCTCCCCACCTTTGGCCCTCACCACCCATACATCTTTTTTTTTAAAGTATATTCATTTTATTTATTTTTAATATATTTTTTTATTAATTTGAGAGAGGAAGGGAGAGGGAGAGAGAGATAGAAACATCAATGATGATAGAGAGTCATTGGTTGGCTGCCTCCTGCATGCCCCCTACTGGGGATCTAGCCCACAACCCGGCCATGTGCCCCTGACCGGAATCAAACCTGGGACCTCTCAGTCCGCAGGCCGACGCTCTATGCATCTGAGCCAAACCAGCCAGGGCACCACCCATACATCTTTAAAATGTGAGGCTTGATCTCACTAATATGTGGAATCTAAAGAACAAAATAAACCAACAAACGAAAAGGAACCAGAGACATGGATACATGGAACAGACTGAATAATGTCACACTGAGTAAAACAGGGTGAATAAATTAGCCAAAGAACGTATATCCCATGGATATAGACAACAGTGCAGTGAAGGCCAGGGGAGGGGGGCTGGGTGGAGATGGGCATAGAGAAGGAAAATGGGGGACATCTGTAATAGTGTGAACAATTAAAACACAACACCGTGAGGCTCAGAAAGGGAAAATCATTGTCCAGTAGCACCCAGCAAATTGGTGGTGACGCCTGCAGAAGAAACCTAACTTTCTAGAACCTATGAAAGTGATTTTTTTCTCAGTTACAGATACCTCTGTGCAAAGAGATAACCACCCCAGCTATTCAGTAAGGTCGACCACCTCCTTGTTGAACTGTCTTAGGACAGTGAGAGAAAGATTTCATGTGTTTTTCCCTGTGAAATTAGACATTTCACCAAAGAGTGCATGAGGGTGTGCGACAGAAACTGTGCCTGTGAAATAGATCGAGATACAGGAACCCGGGGATTTAAGACGTGGGCTGAGAAAGAGATGGACGCAGAAAGAACACAATTAGAAACTGGAGGTTAAAGAGAGGGAGAGAGGTAGAAAGAAAGATGCTGAAACAAAGATGTGTGGAATGAGACATAAGCGGCACAGAAAAATGGTGAGGAAATAGAGCCAGACACTTAGAGAACATAAGAGAAAAACATAATGTGACTGGAGAAAGAACTAGCACAGATGATGTGGAGGCCGAAGAAACCAAGGAGAGAAGCCAGCAACCAGGGGAATGTGTGGGTTTGCAACCAGTGAGAAGCCAGCAGCCAGCAGCAGGGGGCATCAGAACTCCATGGATAGTAAACAAGGATCCTGGGAGGAAGAGAGTATTAGAAAAGAGTGAGGAGAGGGCACTAGAGAGAAATAGGAGACAGAGAAAAGAGATGAGAATGCCTCTTGAAACTTTGAAATTAGAACAGTGAATGGCCCTTCTTTAAGGATCCTCCGTGTAGTGATGTGGCTAAACTCCCCCAGGCATCTTCCTGCTTCTTATTGGCACTGAAAGTGTGTAAGTTATTGTTGTAACTGATATCAAAGAGTTTCCCAAAGAAAATGTGTCCAAGGGGCTAGGCCTGTGCTTGGATCACCTGATTCACACGTAGGCAGAGCTCATTCGGTTACAAATCTAACAGGAACTAACTTATCCAAAATTCCTCCCCCTACTTCACTGCCCCCCCCCCCCCCAAAAAAAAAAACAGGGAATACTTGCATAGCTCACAGATAAGGAAGCTATTTTTTATAAAAAGTGAGCCTTGGGGAGGAAATTTCAAGGGATCAAAATACTGTTTTTTGGTTTTATCTTCCCCCCGTCATTCTTGCTGAGTAGGTCTTATTTTCCCAGCCTTCTCTGCATAGACCTCTCATCCGAGGCATCTTCCTCAATCTCTTACCACTTACAATTTCAGTTTTTAAAAATTCCAGAGGAGGTTTCTGATAGGGTGAGTTTGGATCATGTGTCTATCTTTTGAGCCAATCATAGTCTCGAAAGGAGGGGCATGGTCTGATTGGCCCAAGCCTGAGTGACATGCCCACTCTTGTGTAGGGCTGGATCTGAGGCAAGATGCATGGGGTAAAAGGATCTGCTATCTGAAGGAGGAATTGGAATTGAACCCTGAAGCCATGCCAGTGCAGGTCTACTAAGTATATCTTAGAGAAGTAGGTTGACTGTGTTACTCTGAGCTCCTATCCCCATCTGCCAAATGGCATCAGTTACACCTGCCTTGCCCGCCTCCAGGAGTTGTTATGGTGGTCTGACTGAAATACAGAACAAATCACAACACCTCCTACTAACAGGTGTGCAGATTAGAGTGGCAATATAAAATAGACTGAATATGAGAGTCAGGAGTCCTGGGTGCTAATTTGACTGACATAAATATGATCAACAATCTGAATTTGAGTCAATTCCTTATCTTGATGCATTTAAGTACCCTTAACTGTAAAATATAGGGGTTTACTGAATCAGCGTATTTTCCCAACCTTTTTTGTCTTTAGACACCTTTGAGCATCTGAGGGAAGATAGGTGCCTTTACTGTCCCCCTCCCTCAATGTCAGGATTTCATGAATCCTCTACAAACTCATCCTTTGACCTCCATGATAAGAACTCCTGGATTCTATCATGTTCAAGGTGATATCTGAGTCTATTCAATTAAATGAAAAGAGGGGCTTCATTCTCAGTGGTAAAGACAATTATGCAAATCAAGCAGACACATATCTCTTTCTGCTTTAAATTCTATTACCAGGAATATCATGCATGTTTCTCGTTATCTCCTTCCTCTGGACTATTCCTTCTCTTCCTTTTTTGCCTTCACCACCTCATCTTTCCTTTGCTATAGGTAGTCAAGTGTGGGTGTGATTGAAGTTTCCTTTCTATGTGTATTAGCAGCAGAAAGCGTTGCTATCAGGGAAATGGATGGGGCATATATCATCTCTTATCTCCATCTCCAAGAACTTAAATGATTTTGTTCCCCAACCAAAATAAATCAAAGGAGAGGAATTTTAATTGTTGTCGCCAGGTGGTGATTTCAATCCCTCCACGAGTCTCTGTGCTGGCAGCATTGTCAGAGTTGTTAGCCTCGCCAGACAGGAGCTGATGGGATTGGGAGAGTGAAGAGAGAGAGAACTCAGGGGATTAGAATGGTAGCTCCCTGGTGGAAGGAAACAGCCAAGCTGGGCCTGTTAAACATAAGGCCAGAGAAACACTGCCTGTGTCAGGGCTGTCTCCACTCATGCTCTGTCATGAACAATTTCACATGGGACGCATGAGGCTGCACACACAGGTGTTTCCCACACACAAGTCTGAGATGGAGGCTTTGCAGCAATAGTTTTCCTCTGATCAGTCAGTTTGGAGGAGTGGAAAGAGCCCTAAGGTGAGCCTCAGAGAGACATGGACTTATATCTGCTGTCACTATTAATTGTTGAGGCTTTTCAATTAATAAACACATATTGAGTGCCTATTACATGCCAGACCACATGGAAGGCTAGATAGTGGGGATAGATCAGCAAAAAATAGAGATTTATAGCCAAGTTAAACACACACTTAGCCTATGACCTAGCGATCCTACTCCAACGTATTTACCTAAGAAAATGAAAATATGTTAAAAAAAAAAAAGACTTGCACATGGATGGCCACAGTAGATTCATTCATAATAGTCTAAAACTGGCTGCAACCTAAATATTCATCATAGGGCAATAGATAAACAAATGGTGGTGTATTTATTACAATATAATACTACTTAATAATAAAAAGAAACTACCAGTATTCAACAGAGCATGAATGGACCTCGAAAACATGACATTGAGCAAAGGGAGCCAGATACAAAAAGGTGTATACTATATGATTCCATTTATATGAATTCTAGAAAAGACAAGATTATAGTTCTTGAAATCAGATCAGTTTGTTGGCTGAGATGAGGAGTGGGACACAGAACTTTTTTGGGGTGATAAAAATATTCTATATATGATTATAGTTTATCAAGACTCATCTAACTTTGCATTAAAAATTCTCTTAATTTCATGTGAAGTGTAATTCTATAAAGTTGGATAAAATAAATTTATTCCCAGTCCACATAGAGTTGTCTATTAGTGTTGAAAAAAGAAAAATAAATTAAGAACTTACCTACTAGGTGGCAATAGATATTAAGATGAAAAACAAAGCAGTTTTAGGAGTTAGTGAGTGGCAGGAGAGGGAGAGTTGCTTTTTTATGTGGAGTGATCAGAGAAGGCCTTTCTGATAAGCTGACATTTGAGAAGCTCTGAATGATGGAAAAATGTGAGCCATGTGAGGAAAGGAATTCTGGACCAAGAGAGGAGCAAGCACCAAGGCCCTGAAGCAGAGGTATATGTGCCCTAATGAATGAAAGGCAAAAGGCAAGGTAGTAGGGTGGAGCAGAGCAGGCAAAGGGGAGAGTAGTGAGGCTTGACTCAAGGTTTTGGAGGTAGAAAATAATCCAACACATCAGGCCTTCAAGACCATTGGTTGGATTTTAGCTTCCTGACTGTGATGAAAAACAGTGAGGATATTTCCACTTGAGGACTGACATAGGTTAACTGAGGTTCCATAAGCCTCATCCTTGGAGAAGATGATAGATGTGGTGAGAGAGACCGTGTGGCAGGCCAGGCAAAAGATGATGGGACTTAAGTGGAGGTGATAAAATATAATCAGATTATCAGTGCATTCTGAAGGTAGAACTAACTACACTTTTTAGAAGAACTTGGTATGGGCGGATGAGAGAGAGAGCCATCACAGATGTCTTCCATGTTGACCCAAACAACTGGGAGGATGGAGTAACATTGTGTGACATTTGTTAAGACACTTAACTTTTCACATTTTCAGCCTAAATTCTGCTTCACAGAGTTCCACAGTGGGGTCATGGAGAATATAAGGGGAGTGCCTGAGACAGGAGAAATTCCATATCTTAATATGCTTTTGTTCTTCATTAGTGAGTTGGATATATTCTATTTTGTAGAGGATTTCTAGTTGTATTATTTCATGATTACAATTTCCAAATATCTGAGAGCATCAATACACCCATTTTGCACTTAACGAGGCACTTTACGAGGTGAAGTAATTTACTCAATATCAAATATTGTGGCAGAGTGCTGGACCCCAAAGTACATCTCTTACAGTCACATAAAGTAAACCTTGGTGCCCTGACTCCAAAATTACTGCCCCCTCTGTATTTTAAAGGTCTTCTAGAGATGTTTAGTGTAATTGAAACAAACATTTCTCAAATATCACATTTATCAAACATCAATACTAGAGAGAAAAAGAATAAACCATTGTCCTTGAAGTCTGTCTTCTCTTCTTCAGATGAAAGTCATACTGATAGTAACTAAAAACCATTTAATATCTCTTGACCAAATAAGGTAGCATCTTACATTCTTTTCTGGCGTAATATCATCTAATAGTCCCATCCTCCTGAGAAAGCAGATTTTATTATTCCTGTTTTATAAATGAGAATGAGGCTTTGAAAATGTAAGTAACAAATAAGATTAAACATCTAGTTACCAAAAGAATCATTAGATTTGTTTGACTAGAAAACTGTTATCTATCACACTTGTCTCTATCTATTTTCTGATCCCTTGTCATTCTATATAATAAAGAGGTAATATGCAAATTGACTCTCCTGCCATAACACCATCACAAGATGGCAGCACGCACAGTGGGGGCGGGGCCGAGGGGGCAGGGCCGGTGGCCACTCTGCGCAGCTTCCATTGTGCTTCCTGCAGTCCCGTGAGGGTCCCAGTGGCTGCTCCACGTGGTCCCGGGTCTCACATGATTTTGCATGATGGGTCACTAGTAGAAGAATGAAGGGGAGACGCATCAGGCAGCCCATGGCATCATTAGGTGCAATGACAGTCCAAGAATGTTGGAGAACAAGACATATTGGAGAATTTAGTGGGTCCTGAATATTTGAGTCCCAAAAAGTTCTCAGGTCTGTAGCTGACTGCAGCCTGGTCAAGCTTTGGAGAAGTGGGATATCCAGGGAGTTCTGAGCCTCCAACCTGGAGGCTGAGGGAGTTCCTGCCAATGACTAAAAGGGAGAAGTTGCTCAGCTGAGATTTTGAGCTTTTTGCTGCCTTTGTGGGGACACCATTAGGCAAATGAGCTGGTCTGAGGGAGGCAGATAAGGCTAAAGAAGACAATGTGTGAGTCTTTCCAGAAAGGGTCTTTTGAAGCAGCCACAGAACAATAAAGCTGCTGGCCCAAGATAGAAAAGTCCTTGAAAAATAACCAACTGAGGGCCTCTTCCTTAATTCTTAGGAGCTGAATTTTATCAGGAAGGCCACTTGTGCTTACAGAAAGCTGTAATCGCTCATGGTGGACACAGATTCTCAGTGAGACTGCAGTGGCTGATCAGGTCTAAATATTCAGGATCCTGCCTAAAGACATGTTTCAAACGATGCAGCCTGCCTGTTCCGTTCTCACAGCTTCTTTAGAATTTCCTAAGCACCTGGACCATCTGAGAATCATGCTTGCCAAAGACGGTTCCATTATTCCAGAAGGTTTGAGGTTTAAGTGATCCCTGGGGAGGATAGCATTGGCTACACCTATTCCATCATACCAGCATTAAGAAGGATGCATCCAGGGCACATGGTTACCTGCCCACCTTGTCACCTCCAGACTGATGGTTGGAAACCTTGGTTTTAAAAGTATTGACTCCTCAAACGTTTCTTCTCCTTCTGAGCTCTTCTCTTGGTCAGTAGAAGGACAACGGCCTTGGAAACAGAATACCCAAGTTCCAATCCGGGCTCATTTTTTTTTTATTTAAACCTTACATAAGTCATGACCTTGAAATGGGATTCATTTTTCTTATTCCTGAAATGGAGATTGTGGCCTTATTTCAATGGGCTTATAGAAGGGTCTATATCAACGTTGACTCCAATGAACCCTTTGCGGTCATATTAAATTTGGACATGGGTGTCGTACTGGTCGGAATTAATTTCCATTGAAAGAGCAGTGATACATAACATGCAAGATTATGAAGGATAAACAAGATTTATTAATTCTTTTTTGGAACTACGTCACTACTAGTAGAATCACTACAAATGTTATCACTTTCTACGTCAGAGTCAGTATTCAAGGTGCCAAAATAAAACTCTTCATCCGCAGTACACTTCTTTCGGTAACTTTCTTTTTGCCATTTTGGAGTATTATTTTGAAATATCTTAATAAGAGAGAATGCCTAATTACAGTTAAACGTAATTTGTAAAGCTTTATTTGAAATTATGTGAAGTATCTCCGAAGCTTGTCGATTTCTTCACCCTCAAAAGGCGAGTGACTTGCCATGGTGTTTTGCATGGCGAGTGTGGAACAACCACGTTTGTTTATATTGAGTTTCGATATCTCCGATTTGTCGGGGCAATGTTTTGGTTCGTGACAAGGTCGCTTAGACACTTAAGAGCTTTCAGAGAAATTATGAACTGATACATGAATGAATAGAGTTAAGATTCGTACGGTTCCTTGCTGTGGTGGCTGAGAGCAGACATACGACCGGAACGGTAAAAAAGCTTTGGTGGCTGAGAGTAGACAAACGACCGAAAAGGGTTAAATTAATATCCCTATCAAAATATATTAAACAGATCATAAAAATAAAGAATCTACAAAGAGGTTAAGAAACTTAAATTATACTAGTTATTAGATACTTTGATTATCTAATACTAGCTACAATTTTATTCCAGTTATGTGTAATTCCAAATAATAAAAGCAAGCATTCACTAAGAACTTTTTAAGTGCCACACTTTGAATTAAGGGTTTACACTACAACCATACTATATAGGTAGCATCACAATCTGTATTTTAAAGAGAGAGCTGTTACATAAACTCACACAAGGACACTTGAATAATAATAGATGGTGGAGCCCAGATTACACTTGGTTCTATCAGACTCTGGAGCCCAAGTTCCCCATCAGCAACTCACATACTCTTTCAAAGCCTCAGTAAGTTCTATTGCAGCAAAAAGTTCTTTCTTGGCTCCAACCCAAATTTTGCTTATTGAACTTAGAAATGAACTGGTATTCTCTGATTTCATTATCCACCGATAAAAATTTCCTGTTCAATATCTCTATAAATAAAATCTATGGCACTGAAAATCTGTGGCTGCCAGAAACCTGAAAGTTTTACTAAGAATTCCATGAAATGGGAAAGTTCTGGGTAATGAATAAATCACAGAGAATGGACTTACCATTTCTGTCCAAAGGTTAACTCTCACATTTTATTGCAAGCTTGTATTGAAAGAAGAGGATGCCAAAGGATAACCAAGAATATTTCCACTCTTGCACCTGAGGAAATATTTATATCAGTTGCACCTACTGCACAATGGGATGGGTGGGGTTCTGAAGTTATGACTAGAAGTATTCAAACAGAAGTTATTAGAGATTGTCTACAGATAGAGCTATCATATAGTTACCCAAACTGGAATCCTTTTTACATGAGAAGAAGGCATATAAATAATTTTGTGAGGATAGTGACTACACTAAGGGACCAAAGGTCTCCCTATGTACACACTTAGTGATTTCTCAGGTTCCAATCAATTCTAATATTTCACAATGATATTAAGTTAGCAATTTCTAATAATATTGTGGATAATAATTTTGAGGAGTTGGCTATATCCAAGTGAGAAATGACACATTTTTAAGAATTTCATTGACCCTTAATACATATTTGATTGACTAGTACATTGGTAGGTTGACTGGAGGGTGTTTAATGACCTCACTCACATGTCTATCAGTTTGTTGGGGCGGTTGACCTAAGAACCTCGAATCTCCTCCATAAAACCTCCACACTTGGCTACCTGACATTTCCGCACATGGAGGTTGGGGCCTAAGGGCTTGTGAGAGAAAGTTGAAAGCCTTCTTTAGATCTCCTTGAAAAAAAATCACACAAAATCTCGTCTATTGGTCCAAGCATGTCACAGGCTAGTGCACATTTAAAGGAGTTCTACATTGCCAAGTGGTAGAGAAATAAACTCTACCTCCAGTAGGGAGGATGGGCTATGTCACCTTGCAAAGGTGCATGCATAGAGGCATTTGTGGATGTATATTCTAATCAACCACACTGGAAAAGGAGATGTCTTAAGCATCTTACCTAAATTCTTGCTGACTTTGTGCCAATCAAAATCATTATCACTTATGGTAGACTAATGCATGTTTTTTCCCCAGTTTCCAGAGTTCTTTAAGACCTACTCCTTTATCTCTCTTTGACTTCCAGAGCACTCTATCTTACTAAGTGATTGACTTAGGGTGAGTTGTTTCATACATTTAATCTTCAGATTCCTCATTTATAAAATAGAGGAGTTAGTCATGATATGCCTCATGGTTATTCAAATGCCTTATGATTCTTGCTATGTCTTACGGTTATGAAAAATACAATGGGGAAATCTAGGAATGGTTAGCACTGGCCAACACTATGAGATTTTAGTGACTTTTTGGTATCAAGCATCAGGAAAGGAAAGTATGTGTGATCATATCTCCTGAACCCCCAATTCTCAAAAAATACTTAAGAACTATTCCAACCTCCAAGTTCTGAATATAGTTTAGACTTTGAAACACTGGTTTTTAAAAAATATTGGATTGGTTTATTACAAAAGAGTGGATTCTAAAGTTAAGATTGTCCCAGAAAAATCCAGTTGGTTTAATTACCATGTTGTAATAGGAGGGCTCCACTCAAAGCTGTGTCAACCAAAATCAAACATTCTGTGAAGACCAAGACACTGTTTAAATCTTAGAACGTGCCTCCACAGCTTGTCTACTCACCTAAGACTAAAGTTATTTAATGAAATTTTAAAACCCGTAGGGAACTTGTTTGAATTCCTTAGGGACAGCAAGGAGAGATGGGAGAGAATTATGATTTATCATACTGTTCCTCCATTCCCAACATCCCATATATGATGGCTCACTCAATCTTCTCAGTGAAGCTGTTACAAATGAGCAGACCTGGGCTTGTCATCACTTGCTCAAGGGTTCAGTTAGTTTATATCAGATCACTGATTCAAACTTGTACTTCCTAATACCAAAGCCTTATATTCTCAGTATTCAATGCTACTTCTCAGAAAAGCAAAGAGCTTCAAGATGTTACACTCTTGTGGAAAAAAAAATCATTCAAATTGGAATAAAAGGTAGTTACTGTTAGGATGACGAATCAGACTGACACCCCTGGGGTCTATGGGAAGAACCAAGGGAACGCCCAGTGATATGGTCTGTGTTACTGATGTGGAGTTAAGAGCAGGAAAGAAAACAATGAAAGGTCCCTTCAGTTCCTCCGAGTGGCTTCTCATTAATAATCCAGTGGCTACATGGTATCTGCCACATTTTCCTCTTTCTCTCTGCATCTTAGGGAAACAGAGGAGAAATATATTTTTGAACAGACAGTTCCCCCAATTCTATTGGTCACATACATATTTCACTTCTTAAGAGCTGCCGACAAACAGCGAGATTCGTTTTAGTGCCAGCCTGCCATAAATTTAGTTGCTTGTTAATGCAGCTTCCTCAGTTCATGTTTTCGCTAACTGGGAGCATCAAAATGTCAATCTGTCCCCAGGGGTATATCAACTCGTGATCTGAACTCAGTAATAAGATTACAGTATGGACCGCTCAAGAACACACGCTGCCTTGAGAATCAAGGCATGCTGAAATCTTAATATCATAGAATCCTACAATAATAGACCAAGATTTATAGAACTACAGACTAACAGAATCTTAGAAATAGATGGAAACTCAAGGTTTATCCTGTCTTGTTTTGCTTCCCCCCAATAGTTTTAACTTCCTTTATATGGATGGATGGACCCCAAATCAGTATCATCTTAACATAATAGTGAACATCGTCATCTGCTTGAAAGGCAGAAAGAAGAGAAGAGATCGGTTCAAGTGGCAAGATTCAATCTGGCACTGACAGGCTCCTGGCACAAAACAAAGACATAAATACTGACATGATTCCACCATTATCACAGTAGCATGACATATTTTATTTGTTTATTTAAGTGTGTGTTTGCTTCTCTCACTCATGTTGGCAGGAGGCTCCTGCTTTTTATTTAGAGAACCATCTCTCCTCAACTCTCTGAGGATATTATGTAGGGGGCTGATCCAGTTCCCTAGCTCCAGTCAGGCAATTGGCTTACCTCACCTCCCTAGCCATAGTTCATGAATCATCATGGCATCCCCATCAGTCAAATGAAAGGGAACACTGGACTTTGATAAAACCTGTAGGAAAAAGGTACTTCTTTCCCCAGAAGATGCTGATCTAGGGAAATATTAGCCTGATACTGGAGTGACCTTCTCGTCATCTTGTGATTATAGCCGGACTAACAATGAAGCTACCAGAGAGAAAAGTGGAAGCAAGATGCTAAGAGGTAAAAGGCTGATGAGGAGGAGATGGGGTACCTCATAGTCCTCAGCCTTCTGTAGCGAGGCAGGGCAGTCCACCCTGGTCCATCCTCTGGGAATAGAAATGACATACCCTCCAAGGAAGTGATGAGTTGCATATTCAAAAAAGCAGATGATTAAAAGTTAACATACAAACACCATGTAACCCAGCCATTCAAATCCTAGATATCACCCCATAAAAATGAAAGCATATGTATGTTCATACAAAGACTTTTTAAAAAAATATATTTTTATTGATTTTAGAGAGGAAGGAAGAGGGAGAGAGAGATAGAAGCATCAATGATGAGAGGGAATCATTAATTGGCTGCCTCCTGCACGCCCCCCACTGGGGATCAAGCCCCAGGCATAGTCCCTTGACCGGAATAGAATCTGGGACCCTTCAGTCCGCAGGCCGACGCTCTATCCACCGAGCCAAACCTAGTGCCATACAAAGACTTTTATGCACATCTTCATAGTATCTTTATTCATAACAGTCAAAAACTGGAAGCAATCCAAATGCTTGTTAATAATAGATGAATGGATTAAGAATATTATACTTGGTTTATAAAATGGAACACTACTCAGCATTTATAGGAATAAATAATTGATACACAAAATGGGAGTGAATCTCAACATAATTATGCATAGTTAAAGAAGCCATACCAAAAGAATACCAGATGAATGATTCCATTTATAAAAACTTCTAAAAAATAAAAACCCAATGGTGGTCACAAAAAGTGAGGTCAATGTTGCCTGAGGACAGAGGATTGAGTTAGGGAGGGATTACAGAGGGTATGATTAAACTTGGGGAGGCAATGGACGTTTATTGTCTTGACTGTGGTCATGCATATGTCAAAATGTATTTAAGTTTACAATTTAAATATGTGTAGTTTATTGTAAGTCCCTTATACTAAGATAAAGGAGATGGAGCCTGTGTTGGCCTGAGCCCCCTCACAGAACAGAGGACCCCTCCCACCAACAGCTCACTCACATTGAGGTGTCTTTTTTTTCTTTAAATTTTATTTTATTGTTTAAAGTATTACAAATAGTAATACATATGTCTCCTTTTTTCCCCCATTGACCTGCCCCCAGCCTCCCTTACCCCCGGCACACACCCTCACCTCCCCGCCCCCCCCCCCATGTCTTGCATCCATTGTTATGCTTATATGCATGCATACTAATCCTCTGGTTGATCTCTTACCTCCCCCCTCCCAACCTTCCCCTGCCTTCCCGCTGTAGTTTGAAAGCTGGTTGAGGCGTCTTTGCTTCTGTATCTATTTTT
>NW_005871135.1:1130975-1179809 GCF_000147115.1 Myotis lucifugus
GTCCACCCATGCTGTTGCAATGTTAGGAATCCTTCTTTTTTACACTTCTAGAAATATATCCCAAGAAAACAGAAACACCAATCAGAAAGAATATATGCACCCCTATGTTCATAGCAGCAAAATTTACAATAGCTAAGATTTGGAAACAGCCTAAATGACCCATCAGCAGATGAATGGATTAGAAAACTGTGGTACATCTACACAATCGAATACTACACATTGAGGTGTCTTGCTGCAATAAAGCTGCATAACCAATCATTCCAGAACTCAGTGGTTTAAACATCGACTGCTTTTTGTCACCTTTAAAGTTTCTGTGGATTAATTGCAACTTAGTTGGGGTAGGCTGGACTCCAGCATCCAGGCTGAAGATGGGGTTCAGGACTGTTTCGTGTTCTCTTATTCTCCTTACAGCAGCAGTGAGTCAGGCCAGGAGTTACGCTCTGTGTATCCCATTCTGGGGCCAGATGGACTGGCAGTAGTTGCCTCGGCCACATTCTTTTCATGGAGGATCACAAGAGTGTGAGAGCGCAAGCCGAGTTGGACACACATGTGTGTTGTCTCTGCTCATGTGATGTCTGCCAGGGTGCAACTGCCCAAACAAGTCGTAGTGAAACCCACCTTCAGTGGGGTGGAGCATACACGCAGTCACAGTGGGAGGGGAAAGAATTCCTTTCCATCCTAAGAATACCGTCAGATGTGCACCACAACCCAATGCTAAATGGAAGTTTTAATTTTTACAGCCAATAAATTTCTTCACTTGATTCCTGTTTGAGTTCGGTTTTCCTCACTTGAGCCCCAAGTCTCCTGACTATTATAATTGCATAGAACAATGGCTAAGAAAGAGCAAGAATCCAATAAAATAAATCCTATCATTTGAGCACCTACTATGCGCCAGTCACTTCACATTATTTCATGAAGCCTCCTCATATGCAGCAAGGTGGGTATTGTACACTAGTCTTTTATTGAGAAAAATGAGGTTCAAAGTCTCCAAAGAAAGAAATGGAGTTGAAAAAGCAAATCCAGGTCTGTCAAAGCCAGCACACATTCTCTACCCAATTTACCATGTTTTTGCTCATGAGACAAAACAACACATGGCACCAACGGCATTTATAATATTTCTCTGTCTCCAGACAAGGCTGTGGCTGGCTTCTTGCCAAAAGATTGCCATCTATTCTGTGTTTTAACTCCTGCCACCTTCCTGCATTGTTGCTGTCAGTGCCTGCCCACCCTTCGCCATGGAAATTCTTCCTCCCCCTAAACAGTGTGCCCGTGCAGTGGATGTGCTGCTCTGGCTTGCAATCCCTGATCTGCCATTTAGTGGCAGCGAGACCACTGGAGAACCACATACACATTCAGGGCCTCAGTTTCTCCCTTTATAAGATGAGAACACGATTGATCCCCTGCCCACCCGGTTTGACAGCTAACTACAATAAACTGAAAGCAGTTTCCAAATGATAAAGTGCTTTAGAATAGTATGTAGTGCTTTTTGAAAAAGTGCTTTAAAGTAAAATAGATTAGTATTATCATCTTAATTGAAGTTGTTAATAATGATTCAGAGGAACTAATCTCTCTTGGTAGAATTTTAATTGTTATGACAGCTGGTTTTGTTGGGGGGGGGGTATTTTATAGATAGAAGAGGACATTCTTGCCAAGTGGCTCTTTCTTTAGATCACAGAGACAGGCATTGTCTCTGCCTTCATATAAGACAGTGACTTCTGCTACCTGTGGTAGATTCAACACCATATCTAGCCCTAAGGTCTCTAATTATCCCCAGCTCTCTCCAGCAGTCTCAGCCACTGCATGGTCACCAAAAGTCTCCCAATACAGGCTGTGATGCTTTTTCTTTTTTTACTAAGAGGTCTTTATTAACTCCTCTGCCTCTGCTGAGCCCTGGAGGCCAGGTAGGTGATTAATGGCCCCTGAATTATGATCCAACTAGAAAGGCTGTAGGTGAAAATTTATACTCAGAGTGGTGAGCTAGAATTCTTTCAACCAGGTACTCGACATTCATTGCACAATTTAATTGCGAAGAGTAGTAGTTAATGAGAGCACAGGGGAAGAGGGTAGAACAGGAGCTGCGAGTCTGGGCCGAAGGCCAGTGCTCCCAGCAGGCCAGCTCCTTCCGGGAGGGATGAATCACAGGGTGGACAAATTGCCGCACCGGAACGGGATTTTCATCATCGTTATGTTTTATCAATAAGGAAACGAAGGCACAAAGAGACTAATGAGTAAGGACAACAGTAACACCACCACCAACGGCCTTTTTTGTTTTCGGGTCTTTCATGAATCAAGCTCTCGGTAGGAATCGTTCCAAGCAGAAAGCACACAAAGCTAATCTCCAAAACAATGTGGGAAAGTCAGAGACCATCATGTTTATTTCATAGATGAGGAAGTCGAGGCTCCGGGAGATCAAGTGAGTTGTCTAAGATTACGCAGCAAGTCTTGGTTCTGGGATCATAAGCAGGGTCTGTCTAGACTTTGAAATCCCTGCTCCTCCCAGTGGACCCAGACAGGCTTTTACTGTTTCTCTTTGCTGCTACCACCAATGTAGAGTTTACTGTGTGCCAGGCAGGATACATACCTCTTACCACTGTGTCAAGAAGATGGGCAACATGTATCTAACCTCTATGTACCAGCTTAGCCCACCCTAGAACCACCTTGGGATTTTGAATAAAGGACATCAAGAGTGCACTTTGCTTCCTCTCCTTCCTCTGGGGTCAAGGGGAATCTTTTCTTTGGAACTTTCATGACACTGGCTGGGTCAAAATCAGATGTGAGCATTCAAGGATCTGAAGCACATCAATTGCCACTACTTCCCCCACAATTTACAGACACTGGAGAATAAACAGCATAAGTGATATGAATTTAGAAGTCCAGTTAATGTCCAGACACCTTTTCAAAGGTATTATGCTCTGCCTGTCAAAGGAATGTTCTATGGATCTTTAGTTTTTAGTTTACTTGTTTCATGGCGACATGCCGTCACTCATATACCTGATATAGTTTGCAAGATCCACATGGTCCCTGGCTCCTCCCGCCTTTCCAGACTCATCTCCTCCCTCTCTCCCCTTGCCCACTCCACTCCAGCCACATGTCCCCTATTTCATAAGCGCCCCAAGATCTTTTTCACCTTGGGATCTTCAAGCATGCTTTGTCCACTGTCATGGAATATGTTACTGCTGCTTATGCCTCCCCCGCCCCCCCAAATATCTACTCTGAACAAACACAAATGTTTGGCTGGATCTTTCATTCCAGGATGCAAGGAGTCTTGTCTGCTTTGTTATTGCTGCACCTGTGGTATTTAGAACAGTTATAGGTGCACAGTAGGTATTCCACAAACATCTGTTAAATAGACAAATGCTATCACATTTATGGTCGCTGTTTAGGAAATAAGGTCATTGGGCAATCCAGTAGAAAGAAAATTATAACTAAAATGATAGGCAGGGGCAGCTGGGAAAGGGAGCACAAGAAAACAAGCTCAGAGGCCTCCTGGTCAGCATAAAGGCCGTTGTCGGGAGTAGAATTTCCTCCCAACAATCTGGCACCAGTCAGAGCAAGGATTCCTCTCTTCACAAACAGCAAATTCATTTGCAAATGAAAATGAATAAAACTTTATTGAAATATGAAATTGCAAATGGAAATGGCTTGTTGGGGCCCTTTGTAGCAATTATGCGAAAGACATTCATTTTCTTGTTTTTATATGCAAGTAAAAAAGATACTTTATTTTCACAATATATTTACTCAGGGAAGCTTAGCCGGGCTCAGAGGTTTGCATGCATTTTGGCAGCCTGGTTCATCCAATTTTCCAATCGGCTAGAAGCACAATGTGATGTTATTAAGCACCAGGATCCTTCCAATGTAGGAGGTGAGTTTACTTTGAACTCTTGATCTCTGTGTACTCCACGGATTGATAAATGTCATGGTCAATTAGGAAAATAAGGTCTCCTTCATGCCATTGGATCGCATGTATTGGTGCAGTGGTAACAGAAGCATGCACATCCTTCTACATGCTGCCCTTGTTACCCCAGCTCATCTCGTCCTAACATCTTCAGGCAACATTTCAATAGTCTGTGCCTTAAAAGAGGAATTTTCAATCACAGTATTGTGTGTGTAGTGAAGTGCTGGTTATTAGTGGCAGCTGAAGCAGCGTATGGTAGTGGCTCAGATAAATATCCCTGGAGTCAGACAGACCTGGGTGAGAATCCCAATTCTGCTTCTTGCCCCCACAGGTCTTTAGGCACATTGCTTACTTACCCAGACAAAATCTCAGTTTCCTCATTGATAACTTCCCTGGTCAAATCAGACACTGGTTTCTGGACATTAACTGGACTTCTAAATTCATATCACTTATGCTGTTTATTCTCCAGTGTCTGTAAATTGTGGGGGAAGTAGTGGCAATTGATGTGCTTCAGATCCTTGAATGCTCACATCTGATTTTGACCCAGCCAGTGTCATGAAAGTTCCAAAGAAAAGATTCCCCTTGACCCCAGAGGAAGGAGATGAAGCAAAGTGCACTCTTGATGTCCTTTATTCAAAATCCCAAGGTGGTTCT
The DNA here is from genome assembly GCF_000147115.1 of Myotis lucifugus. NCBI lineage: Eukaryota > Metazoa > Chordata > Mammalia > Chiroptera > Vespertilionidae > Myotis > Myotis lucifugus. The sequence continues at coordinate 1,135,525 of NW_005871135.1, forward strand.
AGGGTGGGCTAAGCTGGTACATAGAGGTTAGATACATGTTGCCCATCTTCTTGATGAGTTTCACCTGCTCATCCAGGAAGTGGATGATACCATGCCAAGGTAGCACTACTGTGATGAGATAAGGAACATCCAAGAACAAAATCCAGAAAGGACACATATAAAGTATTTTCTCTTTAAGGCTGAGAGCTTAACTGAATTTATTGGCATATGAGATTTCCTTTATTCTGTCAATTTTCCAGGTAAATAAAGGTTGGGCAATATCAGTAAAATTAGATAGAAAAAGTAGACAGAAAAATGGAAAGGAGAAGAAAGAGGATAGGTGAGAGAGATAGCATTTGCTCTTATGATCACAGAGAAAGATCTAGACCATCTTATACCTTGGTCTAACTTGCCCTTTTACGACACTTGGACCTTTTAGTTTTGGTCAAATCAGAGGACAAGGGAAGTTTCAAGAATTCATGCTATTAAGGCAGGTGGAAGTGTTTGCAAATCATTAGAAAAATTAAAGATGAAGACCTTATTTCCACTAATTTTTGTAGATTGATTGATTACCGAAAAAAGTGTTCAATTTTGGTATTGGCAAGACTAAGTACAACTTCTTTAGAAGAACAGAAGAATTGTTAGTTGAATGTATCATTAAATGTTGAAATGGGCCGAAACCAGGGAAGTTTCAAGAATTCATGCTATTAAGGCAGGTGGAAGTGTTTGCAAATCATTAGAAAAATTAAAGATGAAGACCTTATTTCCACTAATTTTTGTAGATTGATTGATTACCGAAAAAAGTGTTCAATTTTGGTATTGGCTATCTCTCTCCCTTCCTCTCTTAAAAAAATCAATAAAATATATTTAAAAAAAAAATGTTGAAATGGGATAAGGGAAACTTTTGACCAATCTCGACCCACAGGTTGAGAACCGCTGCTCTAGAGGCTCACCCTCAAGTGTGACTAGGAGCCTTTGGAACCCAGAGACCTCTGAGGAACCCCTCTGTATCCCCCTGGTGTCTGGCTTCTGCCTGGAACTCTCTCTACAACCACCAGGTACCCTTTTAACCACCATGATGCCCAATTCCATGCCACGGAGCAAATTAAGCAATAAAGCTTTTTGCAACAACAACAAAGAGAGACAATTGCATTGAGTCCTGCATCCATTTAGCAGGGTGATGCATTAGAAGTGAATTAGAACCTAGCTGCCTCAGATTCCCTGGTCTGGGTTGTCTCGGCAGCACCATCACCCTCCTTCCAAGAAAGACTAGTACAGGAGGCATGTGGCATAGTGTTTGGACATTTTCCAAATGGTTGGAAGTTTGGCCCAAGCTACCTCAATATGGAGCTGCTTATCTGGTGATGAATGTTGTTATTAGCATTCACGGCATTTACCACTCAGTGCTTAAGAAGAAGGACAGCAATTTATGGCTGTGTTATGTGTCTGGATTGAACAGAGGAGGAAGAATGCTAAAAGCAAGGCCTGAAGGTTTGGCTTTCTTTGGCTGTGGCTAATAATAAAATTTCTCAGTTCTATAAAAACCATTAGATTTCCCTCTTACTCATTTTTACTCTTTGCTCCTCTCTCTCTCTCTCTCTCTCTCTCTCTCTCTCCCTCCCTCCCTCCCTCCCTTCCTACCCTGTCTCATCAGCCTAGCTGGACCTCTATTAAAGGGAAGATAAGGAAATAATAAGGGATGGTGATATTATTTAAGTATCTTTACTATACTAGGCACTGGGCTAAATACTTTTGTGCTTGTCTTTCCATTTAAGCTGCACAATAATGATGATATAGGGTAATTTACCCCACTTACGAATGAGTGGGGTAAATTACTTACTTGCCCAGAGTTCAGAGAGTTCGTAGATAATAAAGTTGAAATTCATATTTAGCTACATCTGACTCCCCAAATGGGCTCTTTCCATGTATCCTCATTGATATCACTCTTCTCCATCTCTCCAATAGTTCCAAAGTTCCAATAGTTGTTCTTGCTCCTTGTCTTAGGGATATATATATATATATATATATATATATATATATGAGGCCCAGTGCACGAATTTGTGCACGGGTGGGGTCTGGTCATGTAATAAAAACTGAGATTCTATTATGCACTAAAAGCACACACTAAAGAATAAAAAATATAATAAAACAGAGTGTCCATTTGCAAACAGTTCACAGTTGGTACATGCATGGATGCTTGAGGCTTGGGACTGATAAAGAATGTACATTAGTAAGTACCTCTTAAGACAGAATGCTTATTCATTCATTTATTCATTCATTCTGCAAATGTTTATTAAATACCTATTTGATGCCAGGCATTATTCCGTGCTAGGGTTTTATCAATCCTGGCTGCATATTAGAATAACCTAGTGCACTTAGAAAACAAACAAACAAAAAACAGACAAAAGCTCTCCCAAAAGAAAAAAAAATCCAAAACTGAAACGAATCCCTGGCCCAGTCAACTTATTCTGTTTAATGGACATGGATGGGTCCTGGAGATACCAGAATGGATAAGAGAACTATTGTCTGTGCCTGTAGAGAGCTCATGGTCTAGTTCAGAGGCTGGCAAACTTACAGCACAACCTATGGCCCAAATCCTGCCTGTTTTTACACAGTCCTTGAGCTGAGATTGGTATTCTGTTTTTAAAGGATTGTTTTTAAAAAATTAACAGACATAAATGTGACAAAGACTTGTATGTGGTTTGCAAAGCTTAAATTATTTACCATCTGGCCTTCTGTAAGAGTTTTCCCATCCCCGGCCTAATGGAACACGTAAGAAGCATTCAATAAATGCTTTTCACATAGCAATCCTTAGCCTGGCATTCCTTTCATGGATTTCTGAGTAATATATCTATCCCTTCAAGTCACTGTAGGCTTATTATCGCCCTTGCAACAAAACCCAAAAATTTCACATGGTTACTGGTCCTGTATAAGTGATCATGTACCTCTGCAGCCTTCTAACTATATTCTGTCTATACACTTGCCAACTGGATTTCTCTCTGGTTGGCAAATATTGCCCATTTGCCTCATTCCAGGGAACTATTACTGTCCACCCCTCCCCCACATTTAGCTAGTTTTACTTGCTATGTGTCCTTCAGAATTCACCGTTAAAGTCACTCCCTTTGGGAAAATGTCCTTGACCTCTCCTTGCTAGATCAGCACTCTCCCGACCCCTGACACTTATGGAGACTTTATATCCATATTTGTGGTTATTTTTCCTGTCCCCTCCACAACTTAGTTCCATGAGGGCAGGGGATACATTTCTTTGTTTTTATTAATTCACCTTCAGCATCTACCACCATTGTCTGGTACTCAATAAAGATTAGGTCAATAAATGAAAGAAAGAATGACTGACTCAGTTTCATGTTTGTTAAAAATAAATAGATCAGGAAGCTTATAGTTATTGCAACAGGGGAGGGCTTTTCCTTTCCCAGGGACATACACCCCCAAATAGGATTTCTGTGGCTCCATTTAAATATTCACTTCATTTTCCCTATGTAATTAGTGGAGGCCCAGACAGCTGTTTATGCTGATACATCATCGGCACCACACAGCAAATGCATTTGTTAGAGAGTTATCTGGGCCAAAGCTAATGAAACATTTGCAAACGTCCTGATTTACAAAGAGAAAATTGGTTCACCTGAATGACAAGGTTTGTATGCAAGCAAAATGTTCTTTGCAATTTTCTAGCAGTGTTCTGGGGAGCCTCAGTCAGACTCCCAAGGCAACACACACCAGCAGTCCCCTCTAGAAGTCAAAGACCAGAGGTCACCTTGCAGGTGCACACAGGTTCTGAGATCAACATAACTCCCTGGGGATCCTCATGTGAGCCTCAGGATGCCTGAACGCCCTCTGAAATTGTACAGAAATTGTATGGCTGCACATGTGCACTGTTCTAGGGAGAGATTTTTAAAGATTTATTAGGTTTTCATGGGAGACTATATCACCCCAATACTTGAGAGCTAGTGATCTAAGAAAATCCAGGATTTCCTTATCTTTGAATTTGTTAATTTTTAAAGTGCTTTTACTGATTTGTTTAGAGAGAGGAAAGGAGAGGGAGATAGAAACATTGATGAAAGAGACACATTGATTGATTGCCCCCTGCACACCCCCTATTGGGGATCCAGCCCACAATATGGGCATATGCCCTAACCAGGAACCAAACTGGTGATCTCATGGTGCATGGAATGATGCTCAACCACCTGAGCCACACCGACCAGACTGAATTTGTTAATTTTTAAAATGAAGATAAAGAATAAGGAGCAGATATTTATATAAATCCTGACAGGATCCTTTGTATTTCTTGTCCCAAATGCCCTAGACCAGTGGTCAGCAAACTCATTAGTCAACAGAGCCAAATATCAACAGTACAATGATTGAAATTTCTTTTGAGAGCCAAATTTTTTAAACTTAAACTATATAGGTAGGTACATTGTTATTAACTTAATTAGGGTACTCCTAAGGCTTAGGAAGAGCCACACTCAAGGGGCCAAAGAGCCGCATGTGGCTCACAAGCCGCAGTTTGCCAACCACTGCCCTAGACCCACTGTGCAGATAGGAGATTTGGATCAGGTTGCTGAGATGACTTGTCTAGGGCTTTACAGCAAGGAAGACACAAATCCAGGACAAAAACCCTGCCAGTCCGATGTCCTTTACATCACAATCTGCTTTTCACTAATATGATAGCCACTCCTTTCTTGTTTCATTGGTTTCCACATTCACTTGCTAAGTTTCTTTCTCATTTTTATCCTTTCTCACTGTCCCATACTATCATTTTCTTGACATGAATTTTTAAACTTTTTATCAGTTGTGACCAGATTATCACTAAGACGAATTTTGGCTTCAGTAAATGGTTGTTAAACAAGGCTGATGAATTAGAAAATGAAATACAATAGGATAATACACTTATCTTTTCCTTTCCAAATGTATCCCTCAAGTGATAGTAAAGGAATAAAAAATCATATAAATCAGGAACCAAAAGAATTGACAAGAGACGAAAGAACTGAAGAAGAAAGGGTGCTATATGAGAGACTTCAACAAGTTTTAGAAACTGAAAATGGTTCCCAAGTGAAAGATGTCAATCTGAAAAGACTATATTTTATATAATTCCAAGTAAATGACACATTTTGGAAAAGAAAAACTATGGAGACATGAAAAAGATCAGTGGTTGCCAAGGGTTGGAGGAGAGAGCAATACATAGGCAGAGCAAAGACATTTTTAAAAATCCTCATTCAAGGATATGACTATTGATTTTAGAGACTGAAGAGGAGAGAGAGAGAGAGAGAGAGAGAGAGAGAGAGAGAGAGAGAGATCATTTAGTTGCCTCTCATATGTGCCCCAACCAGGGATTGAACTCACAACCTAGGTATGTGCCCTAACCAGGAATTGAACCTGTAACCTTTTTGGTGTATAAGACGACGCTCCAACCAATTGAGCCCCTTGGCCAGGGCTGAGCCTAGAGATTTTGGGGGCAGTGAAACACTCTGTGATACTATAATGGGGATACATGTCATTATGAATTTGCTTAAACCCATAGGTTGTACAACACTGAGAGTGAACCCTCATGTAAACTGTGGACTCTGGATAATAATGATGTACCAATAAAGATTCATCCATTTAAAAAAAATGTACCACTCCAGTGGGGGATGTTGATAATGGGGGATGTTATGCATGTATGGAGGCAGGGGATATATAAAATCTCTATACTTACAGCTCATTTTTTCTGTAAACCTAAAACTGCTCTAAAAAATAAAGTCTAAAAAAAATAGTATGCCAGCCAGCCATGTATTGTCTGTCAGCTCCAAATGCATCCACCACAGCTGCCTCTGAGATAAGGAAGATGGGTCTTATAAATATTTCTCCTTTGCCAGTTGGCATGATATTACATTTTGCCAGTAAAGGAAACAGGAGGGACAGTGGAGAATGAAGGGATTTTCTTTCAGGTTCTAGTGTATGCCTTTCCCTGGACTCCTTTGGGCACACAGCTTCTGCAGCACCCAGTTCTTGTAGAGTTTGGTAGCCAGCAGTGCCCAGTGGTCAGCAGTACATGGACCCTCCCCCAGGACCCTCTTGCGTGTTTTTGTGATGTGTTCTCAGGCATAGTACCTCCCTCTGGAGGCTTCCCCACCCACGCCAGAGAACAAACAGCAGTGACTGCTTCTGATGAACTTCTCTGTTAGCCACTGAGCTATGGTCCATCCTCTCCAATGAGACCTAGGTCTCTGGACACTGAACCATGGTCCATCCTCTCCAGCGAGACTTAGGCCTTCCCAGGGCCAAGAGGAGGGGATTCTTCCCCAGTGGGCTGTCATAGCACCAGGATAGTGGCCTCTGCTTACACCAGCTGTCCCTGCGTACTCTAGAATTGTTTTTACTTTTTTGCTAGCCAATTCTCCTTACTACAGTGCCATATTGTAATTGATAATTCTTTATATTAAACTTTTACTGTTAAAATTTACTGTGTGATTTCTGGCTCTTGATTGGACCTAATTGTTATGATTGGAGATAAAAGGTAAGAACTTTAAAGAACCAATTTAGGAAGAATAATATACAGCTAATAGGAATTCTATTTTTAAAAACAAAGAACATTTTTGAATTAAAAGATAAAAGAATTCCCAGATTGAGAGTTCCTAATAAGTGGCCAGATTTTTTTAAGCTAAAAATGACCCCCAAATAAAGCCACATAATCTTGAAGTTTCACAACTTGATCTTTGCCAAGGGCAAATAGAAGGTTCTAAAAATTTCCACTTTGAGTGAGGAAGATCATCTATTAAAAACACACACAATAGAAATCAGATGGTATTAATGTAACAGTGATGTTAAATTCATAGAATGTTATGAAAATAAAGATAGGTTATTACTAACTCTAGGAACAATACAGTCCAGAAATAATCAAGGAAGGAAAAGCAAGTGCCATGTTCATTTATATAAATAAATAATATTAACACAGATATTTTATTTAAATTAAAATTGTATCATAATGTTTGTTTTATAGTAAGTGTGGATAAGATAATGTCTAAATTTGTTAAATCAAACAATATTAGAATGTAAGCTTTAGAAACCTTTCTGCATAGTAGGAAATAATGCTAAGAATGATTTAAGAAATGAGGTTCCTTCAAGCACGAGGAACAGAGAATAGGGTGTAGTGCTCTCGTGATTTATTATAAAACTTTCTGGTCATCTTTTCAAACTATGGGCATTTATCTATTTTGATTAAACTGTAAAATACAATGCAAAAAAGAACACTTCCGTAGGGAAGATCAATGAGATATGAATAGAAGAAGAGTGGTGAATTGTTGAAGAAATAATAATTGTTTGGGAAAAATAATGTATGATTCAGCATTAACTTTGGACTATAATAACTTCAAGGAAGTTGGTAAAAAAAAAATAGGTAAAACTGGTCTTGACACAAGGAACCATACCCATGCTTGAGATTACACAAACATTTTCTGGTGTTCAATTTTAGATAGATGTTATCACATGGATGCTTCAAAAGAGTCAATAAACAGTACTTTAACTGATGTCTTAGATAAGATTCTGACTGGAAGAGAAAAATCAATCTTTTCAGGAGTGTTTCTTTCTTATACAGTTGACTCACCACTATCAAACAAACTGGCAAATACTCCCCTCACATCCACATAACAACTACACAAATTTGGCATTCACATCTTCATACATATATGCATATTTTAAAAACTGTAAAAGGCAACATCCATTCATGTGGGTGGGTTCTAAATTAACAAGATTCTGACAGTCTAATTAATAAGGACTCAAAGCTAGAGTATTGGGAACACTGGGTCAATAACTAGCTTTTCAACGGTCTCCTTTCCAGGACTGAGGTCAGTTAAAAGCACTTTGACAGCATTTGCAGTCAGGTCACTGGCCTCTTTTCAACAAAGGTCAGGCACAGTCTGACCACGTACTGCAAGCACGCCCAGGAATGCAAAGGTGGACTTGCCTAGAAGCAAATGACTCACCAGACCTTTAAACTATATTGGGAAAACCAGTTTCAGGCTCTTCCATTTCAAATATAGCACCATACCTGAAGTCAACCTGATATAACACGATCAAGTTGCATCAACCAGCTTCCATGTAAGGCTGGCAGGTCAAGCTTTAGCAAGGAAAGAAAGTCTTATTAGGAAGTGGCATTCACACAGGAACTTACCCACAGGACTCTGATCATACTTCCAGATATATTTCTTAATGTGAAAGAGAGAAGACAGAGAGACGGAGAGACGGATGGCCAGGCAGAGAAATTAAACTGAGATACTGACAGTGTTGAAGGACTGGGTGAACGCCATCTCCACCTTGCTATACATGGAACGGTAGAATATTTTGATAGGCTTCAATGTGACCAATTAGTGTCAGGGATGAAACTTAAATGTGTGGCCTGGCAATTGGACCACAGGATGAAGGCGGTGACAACTCTGCCCTAAATACCAGAAAGTTTAATTTCCCTCTCAGCTTCAACCACAGTTAAAACATGCAACCTCAGCTTCACCATTCCTCTTCTGATTTTGGTGTACTCATCAAGTGGAATTATAATATCATACCAACTGATCTCACAATAGTGGCTGAGAGGCATACAAGATAATATAAACACAATGGTTTTGAAACAGTATACAATTCTGTGCAGATTTAGATTAATAACCTGAGTGTATAAAAATGTCTGTATAAAATTTTCAAATTCTGAGCCAAAATGAGAGTCCAATGCCTCATGTAATTGGGAAATCAAAGGGCACAGATGGTCCCAGGGACCGCTAGGTACTTAAAAATCATCCAGAATTGGTTCATTCTTTATCTCTATTACCTGCATCACCCAAAATTTTGACTTGTGTTTCTTACACCAAAGAGCTTTTCCATGCAATGGGTATCACCCTTCTATTTCCACTCCCCTGAGTGCAAATTTTGTTTCAGAGTGGAGGGGCCAAACAGCATATATCTTGGCTTATATTAAGTGAGATTAGCTATGTAGAGGAAAGAGAGACCTTCTGTCAGCATCTGCTTATAAATTTACAGGAAAGGACTCTAGTTGGACCACCTAGAATCACATACCCATATTTGAGTCAATGATGATTAGCTAGACCTGGTCACATGAATGCCATGAGTACACAGAGTAACAGATCTTTAGGTCTTCAAAGTAAGGAGGCGCTATTCCTAGAAGGAGCAAAGAAATATTGGCAGACAGATATCAGATGTCTATTACGGTGCTCCCAAAGCTCCCTGTGTATCCCTCTATCATAGTGACCATCACATTAGAGTGCAATTGTGTCTTTACTTTTCCAGACTACATGCATGGGTCTAATTCACTTTTGCATTCCCAGAGCATATCACAGGACCAACATAGATCAGTTGCTTAATACATACAGATTGAGGGAATTAGTAAATACATTTTCTGTTAAAACTACGGAGGACTCTGTTATCCAAGTTCTTCGACGTATGTGGGTATCAACTCCTGTGTGCCTCCATCCCCAAATTCTCCCAGATTCAAGCTTGCTACTTGGGAACCCCTTTTCTATATAATTTATCTAATATTTAATTGAGATAGATTATGAGCAAAGCCCTATGCTAAGTTCTTCAGATGATTCAGAAGAGTGGTTTCAGAGTTACTTCTTGGTCTCCTGGATGGTATATAAGAAGCTCTACCTCAAGAATCTTGCAAGCCCCTGGCTAGTTTGGCTCAGTGGATAGAGCGTTGGACTGCGGACTGAAGGGTCCCAGGTTCGATTCTGGTCAAGGGCACATGCCTGGGTTGTGTGCTTGATCCCCAGGAGGGGGCATGCAGAAGGCAGCAAATCAGTGATTCTCTCTCATCATTGATGTTTCTATTTCTCTCTCCCTTTCTCTTCCTCTCTGAAATTAATTTTTTAAAAAAAGGAGAAGAAGAAGAAGAAAAAGAATCTTGCAACCATTTGCAGCTGGTGGTCTAAAATGGATAATCCTTGGGACCATGTGCAAATGCTGAAATTACCCATTCATATGCCTGTGGCATTGAGGTTCAGAGACAAGATAAACTAAGACTAACTGGAATCCACGAAAAAGCTAGACCAGGGCGGGAAACATGATTCTGGTGAGAAAGAGCAGGAAGGAACAATTACACTGGGTCTACTCTGATACAGACATTATTAGTGCTCAGTATCTTATAACCACTGTCTCATGATATCTCTCCCAGCCCTGGGAGGTAGACATTTGTATCTCTTCTTGGCAAGGTACAAAACTGAGGCTGAAGGAGGTTAAATAAATCAGTGAACAATGCAAAAAACTCGAGGTTTATAATCACGCACTGACGTTTTCAATGCTGCGGCACTTTACCCTATGGTGTCATGAGTCATACATACATCACCTCAGCCACTGTATCCAAGTAAAGATGACCAATCAGGACATATAACACAGAGATAAATTAAATATACATTGAAAGAGATAATTATAAAAATAGTAATAGGTGACAGGAATCGATTGTAAGTAATAAGATTATAAAGATGAATGGGAAATGAAGATACATGAATATATGTTTGGGTTAGATTGATAGACATGTATACATTCACACTGGGATGCTATCAACCCTGTTTTGTGAAAAGTCAATTTGGCCAGATATAATGTGCTCTGGTGTGAAGATAATTGGGCAGTTATGGGGAAACCATGATTGGCTCCTACCTTTCCCACTGCTTCTCTGGCCCCGTGTCCTTGTCTTTTCTATTCCTCAGTTTCATCGTCTGTAAAACGAGAGTCATAAATGCAGTCCAGCCTGTTCTCATGGGGTAGCTTTGAGAATCCTACCAGGTAATTGTTGGGGAAGCACCTTGGAAATTGTAACATGCTCTGTTTCCTCCCCGAGTTTGACCTGAGGTGCTTTGCAACTGCCTTTGAAAAGAAAGTCGCTCCCATCTCAGGTCAGGAAATGGATTATTTTCTGAGAGGCTGCAAGTACTTGGCTGCTGCCACCTGCCCATAAGGAAATGCATGTTTTATCAGGTTCCACGTTGCCTCTACCTTGTAGCTCAGCTCACATCATCAAAAACCACTCTGGTGCCGTCCATGTCAGAAAACGGTTGTCTGTTCAATCTCTTGCACCATCTCCAAAGCTAAGCTCAGGAACAGACCCTTTTTTGATGCCGGATGACATGAAAGCAGGATGAAAAATCAGTAGAATGTTTTCCCACTCAAGATCAATACGCCTTTAACCTCCCTTCCTTCAACCCTTGGGGAAACGTTTCTTCTCACCTCACTGGCTTCTGCTCTCCCACACTCCTCTATTATTCTCTCCTCTCCCACCTCCACCACTGCCTGGCTACAATTCAGCATGCCCTCCTTTGGGTAGCTCCTGTGTTAATATCCATCATACCATGTTTGCTGGACGGTTTTTCCCATACACAGAGTCCCCTATGGCTATGGACCAAAGAGACCAAGGAGCCAGGAGACAAAGGTTTGGATCTTGCTCTGTTATGATGACCATCATGACCTTAGAGAGCTGATTCCACCTGAGTCTGGAGTTCCTTTTCTGCGAATTGGGGGCAACACTATCTGCCCTACTTTTTTACCCCCTGCAAGCATGGAGCATTGGCAATGGAAAGGCCCTAGGTGTTAAGACTTATATTTAAAGGTTTTAGTGGCAAACAATATATTTAATTCTTTTATTTAAAAATACATATGGAGTACTTTTTAAATGATGAAATAGTATAACATTTTAAGAATATTGTTCTAATAATTTAATTGTAATGATGGCCTCATAAGATATGTATTCACAATAACCCCATGTTATAGATGAAGAATCAGAGACAAAGAAGGTATGGAAACATGGCTCAAATTGTGTATTTACTAAGTTGTGGCACAAGAATTTGAACCCAGTCACTTGGGTTCCAGAAACTGTGATTTAACCACTCAGCTATGCTACCTAAGCAATTCAGTGATCCATTACGTAGACGGGTGTCATGTTTTGTATTCCATCATGGTGTACTTATTCAGTACTTAGAAGTATCACACTAAGGTAGGCGAGGCAGTAGCATGGTAATAAAGGAGCACTAACAGAAATTTATTTTTCACCCCTGCAGGGTGCAATGAGTGTCTAGACAAACTCTTCAGGGCAGCACTTGATCATCTGATGACCCAGGGAACAGGAACCTGATACTGGTGACCATTACTAACATCTACCATGGAGTGCTATGCCTTAATTAAAAGTAGTGAACTAGATGGACAGATTCAATAATATATCCTTTTAAAGACAGAATATTACTTGAAAACAGAAAAATAACATGATGTAAAATTTCATTTAAAATTAAAATATGTGGAATAAGACAATACACATTTTGCAAGAATACACTCAAAGGAAATATATACTGAATATTACTAAAATAGATTTTATAAATATCATATATATATATATATATATATATATATATATATATATATGAAGAGAATAGACATATAAGGAGTACATATATTACAAAAAATAAGTCAATGAAGACCATGAGTCATGAACTGAGAAGTATGTGTAGCTTAGTTCTCTAAAGCAGAGTTTGGCAAACTAGAGCCCAGGGGCCAAATCTCACCTGCCACCTGATTTTGCCAATAAAGCTTTATTGGAACATAGTCGTATTCACTTGTTACATATTTTCTTTGGATGCTTTTGTGATACAATAGCATACTTGACCAGTTGCAACAGGGACAGACTAATTCTTAAAGCCAAAAATATTTGTTACCCAGTTCTTCACAGAAAAAAAAAGTTTGCACCCGAGAGAAGAAAGACCATACCTTACTCCTTATGTCAGCTGAAGTTTAGTCAAGAAAATGGAAGCCATTCTATATATTCTATATAAGAAGGGATGAATATGAAAACTGAGGGTTTCCTCAATCCCTGGAAGAGAAGGGAGCAAAGCTCAGGGAGTTGCCACAGAAGAACTCATCCTGAAACACGGGAGCGGTGGTTCTCAAACATCATCCATGGCACTCCTGCAATTTGCAAGAATCTCTGGGAAGCGCCTGCTATCTGACTCAGTGCTCAGTAGTGAGAGCACATAGTTTTCAAGAACATTCTGGCAAGCCACTGTAATCTCATGACATCCCAACATATCTGGCTGCAACCATCCCCACCAATAATGGCTTCTTTTCCCCTTCCGCATTCCAAACTTGGTCAAGTGTGAAGCTAGAGCCATACTGTGTAAGGGAGTTCTAGGAAAGGCAGGTTGGCTTTTCCTCCATGGTGCAAAGGAGACTTAGAAGGCGTGGGAGTGATGTGAGTTGACAACAGTCAATGGAACATTGCTCTTTATTTCTACTGCTCTGAATATGGTAGGAGTACAATACATAGTTATTCATGCTAATGATACTCTGTTCCAGGATACTTTAACCTGACATTTATGGACTTCTAGGAGACAATGCTTGGTCTTAAGAGGGTCTGAATAGATTCTCGTATCTCCCTGCCATCAGTGAATGAGTGTGTGTGATTCTAGGAAGACAGACTCATCACTTTTACTACCTATCACAGAGTGCAGGATCCCTCGGCGAGGTTTGGACCTATGTGACCATTATGTCTGCCAGAATGTGAGCTCCTTCAATGTAGAAGGCTTTGTTTTTCACCCAACTCGAAGCTTTGCACGGTATCTGTTATAGAGTAAGCTTTCAATGAATGTTTGTGAAATCAGTATTTAAGTTAATGAATACATAAAACACTCTTCCCAGTTCAAATAGAGAATACGTATCACTAATTAATTTTTTAAATCCAGCTATCCTCAGTTAATAACATACTCAAGTGAGGCATCAAACCCCTTCCAACATGTTTCAGCCAAATTTAGCTCAGCACCAGGTGCTGAAAGAGATTAGATTAGTGCACAGATAACACAAGTATAGCTGTCATTCCTGATAGGAGAATGCAAGAGATGAGAGTTGGAAGGAGAAAGAGAGTAAACCAGGGGGCAGATTATGGCCCCTGTCCTCTGCCCATAAGATGATGATTGCAGAGCTTCAGTCCAAACAGCCAATGGGAGCTACATGCCCCCTGACTGTCCCTCCCCTCCCTCTGTCTCATAGACGCCTCTGCTACTTCAATACCTGGGAAGTCCTGAGAACTGAGAAAGAACTGCTGACTCATGGTCATAAGTGCCACCATGCTAAAAGAATCCCCTTAGCATCACTAGAATTTAGAACACATGGGCTCAAGTCCTAACCCTGCCCTCCCTATTTGTGTTAACTTCGGAGAGTCACATGACGTGTCTGCATTTTCGTTTCCCACCCTCTAAAATGGGTGATGATGTATATTCTAGCAAATAGGCATGCAGGTATAAAATCATTCTATATAGTATTATGTGTCAGTAAGATGTAGGCTATTAATAACAGTATTTATCAGGCACACTCCAGGATCCGCATACTTGCCAGAGCCTGGAAATTTTAACTCTTGGCTTAAATGAGTCCGTCAACAGCTAATTTTGAGATGCAAAAAGGTCAATAATTACTGAATAGTGAGCTGAAACTAACATCTCCCTCAAACTGTGACTCAAGCCAACATGTTTTATGAGCTTAATAGCTTCTGATTAGTTGGCTTTCTCTCTATTTTTCCCTCCCCCGTTGCCTGGTTTTATATTACTTCCTTTGCCAGCTAACAGCTAAATCCCTGAAAATCTGAACCGAGAGTGCCAAGCACAATTCTGACGGCCATAAACAAACTTGGGATTTAGTTAAAGACCTCTTGTGTCTAAGCTAAGGGCTCATCCTCTAGGATTCCTGGACGTCCCTAGACACTCACTTCCTCCACCTCCTCGATTTTGTTCAGGCCTCTATACAAACATTTAAGATTCTGGCAGATGAATGTGGACATCTACTAGTCTTGTGACTGTCCAAGACAAGCCTAGTTCACTTTCTTATTAAAACTTTCACCTATGAGTCTGGAATGGTCTGCCTCTTTCTTTGGTCTCTCCTTGTGCTTTGTGTATGGAGGCCACTTTCAAATTTCACTCAGAAGCTGATGTTGTAAAACAGTACCTTTCATCCATCCTTCTATCTAGCTTTCCTTCCATCATCCCTTCCATTCATCCACCCATCCCTTTAATCAAGAAACACTGAGTACACACAGCATTGCCAAGTCATTTTCTAGGCTGCTGGGATAGACAATGTCCTAGGTACTCCTAGCCATAGAGTCATGGGTGGAGGGCCAGCATCAACCACATCAGTATATTTCTGGTCCCAAGCTTTGCTGAAGTCAGGAAGCACATTAAGTGCAGAAGAAGAACCATTTGGCTCTCAAGATATTTGTCAAAAACAGAGAGAGGAAGCACCCACAGATAAATCCTTCATAGGTAGCTAGAGTAGCTGGGATGGGGCTGGGAAGGGTGAGAGCTAATGTCTTTATGGAGCTGGGAAGCAACATGCTGACAATTACAAGAAATGGGGATAAATGACAAAACCAAGAACTGTGGGAACCTATGAGAAATTGCTATAACTTGAAAAGTGAATGAAATCTTTAGAAAGGTAAGACCTTCAGAGGAGAGGGAAATATGATGATTTGAAAGCCTGTAGATGGAGACAGCAACCTGGCGATGCAAGGCCTGTGTGTGCAGGTGAGAGTGTGTAGGTGCAGACATTTGGGGTGGAGAGAAGGCACTGTGGACACCTTCAAATTAATGGGTTAGAAATTAGTAATTTGGCCATGAAGAGGTCATTACAGAAATGTCATAAATCATGGAGGCATTGAGTAAAATTTGGTTGTAAGAGCCCCAAGATCTTGGGGAATTTGAAACTTGGAAATCTATCATTTAAAAAGATCAGCATTCCTTTTTTCCCCATTAAACGCTGAGGAAGTTTGTTTTCTTAGATAGACCCCTTGTTCCAAGTTATCAGGCAAAAGGGCTTTATTATGACGTACACAAGGTAAACCCCTACCTTTCCCCTTTAAATTGGGGGATTTGTGAAGATACTCCATGAAAGCATATCCAAAGATAAGCTTTGAGCTTAGCTGAGAATGGTGGGGCCATGTCAAAGTAGAGATTCAACTTCAATCCTTCAACACACACACACACACACACACACACACACACACACACACACAGCCTCTTTTCTGGATCTAAGCCTTGATGGTTAGAGGGGTTTTGCCAGAAATCGAATGTAATGTTTCTAACAGAATGTTAGTCAACAAAGGGATCTAGATCTAAACAGAGGTGTCTGGAGACCCAGTTTGCACAGCATAGAAGGAGGCCATCTTTCAGCTCTCCCCAGAGGACAAGACACGATGGAGAAACATTGGGTAATAGAACCTCGGGCCAGGCAGGCCAGGCATTAGGGCCTTCATGGGGGGCATGCCAGACATAGCAGCTTACCCGATAGGCACTGACAAGCAGGAGAGAAAGGTCAGTGGCCTCTCTGTGGTGGTGTGGCTTCCAGCCTGGTTTGTGGACACATGTGAAGTCCTCTGAGAATTCCCAGAAACTGTTAAGAAGGGGTGAAGGGCCATCAGGGAGGGTGGCGTGAGTCACTGTGAGAAGGTCATGGAGCCACTGTAATTTGAGCATAAATGTCAATGGGACTATTGTCTTCCCAGGCTAAGAAAGACCCTGATTTATGAGTTATGCCCTTGGAGAAGAATAAAACCAAAGCTGAACTCCTTCCTGCTCATTATTTGCCTGACAGAGGCATGCGTTCCCACACCCTCAATGTGGTTCTTTTTCCACCATCCACTCTTCTGCACTTGAAAATCAGACCGACTGAGGGGAATTCACGGGCTATTAATTCCTTTTTTCTTCCCGCCACTAGGCCCTTTCACCATCCTGTCAGGTAAGACTAGTTCTTCTATGTCTTAAAACTTCTTTTTCTCGTTCAGCTTTGGATGAGGCTTGGGGGGGTTGGGGAATAAAAAGGAGAGAAATGGGATTAAAATGTAGGTCAGCCAGTAAATTATTTACAAACGCCGGGGATGACAGAGCAGGGGGATTCTCAGTCTAATCCTCAGAGAGCGTTGAAAAGGTAGAGGTAAAAAAGGACAATTGCTTTCTGCACGAGAATCACCTCTTTGGGGGTCAAAGCCACTTTCCCGAGCTGCTGAAGCGGATCTTTATTTTTTCCTAAAACTCAACAGACAGCATCTTCAGGACCTAATTTGATTTTGATTGATTTTTGAAACTTGAAACACTTCTAAACTAATTTTCAGTATATTACTCTTGTCAACGCTTAAAGATTTTGTCAGGAGGAATTTGCTGAACAGACATAGTAATTTTGTTTCTCATTCTGGCATATCACCCCTAAAGAGGCAACCCAGGGAGGGGGCCGGCCCTGTTACTCCAGCTGCTGCTATTAGAATATACACTGCAATTACTCTGCTGCTATTCCGGGGGCTTCTCGAGCAGTTATTGCTGTACCCACGGGAGCTGCAAGTCTTGAAATAAGAATCACAGGGAATCATCGCCCCCTCTCAGGTCTGACCTGGGATATAGAGGAGGGACTTGAGGCCTATAGAGAGGATGGGATTCACCAAAGGTCATATTGCAATTTAGTGGTGGACCAGGGACTGGAGAACATTTTCACCTTTTTAGCCTATGCCTGTCCCACTCTATCAAGGGGCAAAGAAGCTAAGCCATCCCAGCAGGGACATCACCGTTGGGATCTAGTAAATAAATTCACCAGTGACAACTTCAAGGGGAGCAGGGGCATCCAATTGCGGTGAAGTCACCAATCGATAGGCAGTAAAAGCCACTCTGAACACCCAGCACCATGCTGCCCCTTACAAAGGACAGTCGCTATGTGTGGCTCCTCTTTTGTCTCACCAGTAATCAGATCCACTGGGGACCTCTGGAAACAGCAGTGACATTACGAAATAACAACCGCTGCTCGTGTCGGCATTACACCGGAAGGGCTGTCACGAGTGCTTTTTTTATTGCTTTTTGCCACCCAGGGTGTGTGGCACGCGGACAGGTGGACGAGCTCATCTTAGCAAATCGGCAATGGGGACAATGTGCTGGCTCAAACTGGCAATCACTGCTCAAGCAGCAAGCACCTGTGAGTGCCTGGGTAAAATCATCGGCAGATGCAAAGCGAGGAATTATTCAGGAGGGAAGCAGAACTGATAACAATTCCTAAAAAATACAAATATGCTAAGTTTCAGCCTCATAGGAATGGTGGCCAATTGTCAGAGTAGTAGCATTTTGGGGGAAAAGAAGAGATCTCTGGGTTGGATTATAGAGTTGAGGTGAGACAGAGGTTCTCAAAGTATTGTCGGGGAACCTGAATCATCAGCATCACTGGGGAACTGTGAGAACTATAAATTCTTGGGCCCCACCCCCTGGGTCCTACTGCATCCCTGGGTATGGGTCCCAGGAATCTGTGTTTTAAAAAACTCCAGAGTTTGGGCACAACTGAACTAGGGAATGTGGGGTGAAGCAGGTTCAGAGAAGTTTGGGGGAAGGTCCTTCTGCCAGCAATGCTGCTGCAGGTGTGACAGTCCAACCACTAAGACTTAGTGACTATTCCAGTAAATTTTCATCTCACACGGCTCACAAATAGTCATCAGCTATTGCATGTTGTTGTTATATGACTTGCAAGGTATTATAATGGAGCCCACTGACTTCACTTTTGTATTCAAAGCAACTAAGGATCAAAGAGGTAGCATAACTTGTCCCAAACCACAAGAGTAGTGAATGGAAAAGAGAAGCCTCAGGTTTGACAGTTAATCCAGGGCCCTTTCACCTACACCCCACGGTCACTATGTCCCTTTCCTGTTGATGAGAAGTATTTTGGAATCTTCGAGATTGTCAGAACTTCCCTAGCATGAGACTGGCATCCTGCATGCCAGCTGTGAAGATGGGTAGTGATTGTTGTAACCCTCTGGTGGGAAGGATGCTGAGCATGCTCCTGGGGTCAGTGGGACGGAGCGAGTGCTGCGATGGATCAATGACAGTTACTGTGGGCATCGGATGGGAAGTGGCAGCTGATGTGCAATATGTGTGAATGTCCCTTGCTTTCAAAGTGATCTCGGTCTGGCTCTGACACTATTCTTTTGTTAGGACCTGAGAAGTACAACGCCTTGAGGAGGAAGATCTGGTGAGGAGGATTATTCAATAGGGGTGAGCTGATGAAGAAAGGAAATGATTATTCTTCCTCCGCTTCAGATGATCTCAATGGTCACTGTGGTTCAAGCTAATTCCAACCAGCTTTCTCCAATGTGAAGATAGACGATCAGAAAAGTCCACACTCTGACTTCATCCCAAATACACCCACTGCCCTAGACATCCACGTCTCTAAAGTGCTGGACATATTCTAAATGACACTGACACTTTTTTTTTCCATGGCAACTCTGTGGAAAGATTTATCTGTGCCTGGCCTACCAGTTCTCTTGAATTTCCTGATGCTGTCCTCTCAGGAATGAATGGAAGCTTTCCATTTTTCTGGCATTGTCTTCCTAACTCAGCCTCACCCTTCCAAAAAAAATCATAAAGCAAGCAAGCAGACAAAGACAATGCAATCAACCGACCCAAAATTCTGAAAGCATCAAGTGCTTGGAGACCTGGGGTTCCTGTTGCTGGGTGTAAGCCACTTGCAAGCTCAGGCCCAGTTGTTAGTTGCTCCCAGTTGCCACTCTGCACTGAACAGACAGACCAAACCTTTGTCCAAATCATGTGTGATAGAGCAATATTTTCATTCCTTATAATGCCAGCGGTGAACATTAGCTTTTCTGTGGGCCCTTGCTAATTTCTAGGGATTTCACAGCAATTTGGCCTCTCCCTACAGAGCCCATGGTTTCCAGCCACAGTTGCCTCATTGGCACTGCTCTCCAATCGTCCCCTACCCTTTGCTAATATTGTATCTGCAACCATTACACATTTTGCTGTGATTTTAATTAGAGGACATGTGGCATCTTTTAATATTCCTCTGCACATTGAGGCTCCTGAGCACTGGTTACTAACCAATACCTCAATATAATTTAGAAGCTGTGGCTTCATAAGCAAGTCCTCCGATCTTTTGATATTAAATTTGCAAATTAATCTCTGCTGTATGCATCACTGGTGATTATCTTGGCCTAAATTATGCATCCTTCTTAAAATCGGAAAACAACAGCCCTTCCCATCTGACAGTGAATCTATTCATATACCCTTATCTCTAAGAAGTTTGCTTTTAACCCTCTGTGGTTATAAACAGGGATCTCTGTGATGCCAGCGTTGTTTGCTATCATCCCACATATGGCTATAATAAGAGCAAAACTGGTCCTGTGGGTCCCCTCTTAGTCCCTCTTGTGGCTCCCCTTGGCCTCCGGGAAAAATCCAAGCCCCCATTTAGCTTTCCAAAAATAAATAGTTTCCGTATCAGGTGAGAGTGGTATAATTATAACTATATTATTAGAAAATATATAGGGTTGGCTCATAATTGCATTCTGTGTTATTCCTCAAAGAGGGAGTGTATGGTATAGTGGGATGCACACAGTCTCTGAAACTTGAAGGACACAGATTCATATCCAGTATTCAATATTTACTACTTGTCCCATTTCGAGAAAATTGCTTCCCTTTTTGACACTTCAGTCTTTACTGTCAGCACTCACAGGTTGCTATGACAGCACATACTAGGCTCTCTAAAGGGAAACTTCCTTTCCCGCTACTTTTCCCCACTAGATATTTACTTTTCGGGGCAACCCTCAAGGCTTAAAGGACTAAATTTAAATATGGACTATCGGGCAATGTAAATAAAATTTTTTGGAGTATTTGTAATTTTATTTTTGGAAGTGGTGTTGGAAGGAGCAAATAATCTTTGCAGGCTAAGCATGAAGAAAGAAATCAGGAAATTAGATCATTTCTCCAATGCCCCCATATGTGGTTGTCTGGGCTCTTCCTAGTGGGGATGGGATCTGTCCTCCTGGTTTAATTAGAACCCCTTGGCTCTGGTTGAAAAGTGGACAACACCATCTGAATACAAACCTTCTCTTAGCAGGTATGTTGAAGTGTCCAAACGAAGACACTGTCCCACCAAAAGCTCTGACAAATAATCTTCCAGCAGAAAAGAACAACAGGATCTGATTTTCAATGCCTGAGACTCTATGAAACACAGCTATCAGTCACCAGTGGGAATCTGGATCAATCAAGTCTCCAGGCAATTGTGGACTATCCTAAAACTCAGACCAAAGTGTAACCAAAAGATGGGACTAAAAATTCAAACCAAAATAATTCCTTGTCTCGGCATTTAACAATACTGGGTACAGGCATATTTCCTCTCTCTGGGGTAAACAACTCTAGGTGGATGCATGCATGCCTGTTTCTTTGCTAAATAATGCTGAGAGTAAATAAACATGATTTAACTGCTTGCTCTAGGAAACACCTGTGCCTGGAAGATAAGACTCTGTACCAACTAGACAGCTTACTTATCAAGATTAATACCCTAATCATCAAGAATTACTTCAAGACCCTTACCTCACTATGCTCATCAATATGAAACTATCATGTCACAATCTCTACCCAATCCCAACTAATTTCCATTCTGCAACACCTACCTTGAATTCACACATCCCAAGCCCTACAACCTTACATATTTTTACTTGGAAACATTAATAAGACTATGTGCCCTTTCCTGCAGTAAATTGAACAAACTGTGCTTTTCTTGGCTTTTTTGGCTGTCTTTTGAAGAACAATGAGGTCCTTCTTTCTATGGCTCCTGCTCCTCATAAGTAGGCTATACCACCTGTGCACCTCAACAGATGTCCAATAACCCTAACAAAAAGGGGTGCTATGTTAAATTGTTCTGAGAAATGTCAGGTTAATATAAACTGCTTCATACCATAATATGCATGCTAGATTCCCCAAAGGAGGGGTGAATATAAAGTTTCTCCCAAATTTATTTGACTACGGAGTCTTTTTTCACAGCACATCTCATAAGACAACTGCTTTGCAGAACACACACTGGGAATTGCATTTGTAGTCTGATATTTCACTGGAGTAAACTCCACTTCATTATAAATTGCCAAAAATGTAGGTGCCCAAAGTGGGCAAAATCAGGCAACCAGCCCCCTCAAAGAAGATTGTTTGGGCCAGACTTATTCCTGTCTGCATATGCTGTAAGTCTCCCTGAACATCTGGAAGAGTTGTGTCTGCATGTGACTCCATGTTGTGTGGAGAATGTTAATGGCACTCACACTTTTCTTTCCAAGAAATTTCATGACTCTCTTTCTCACGTTTTTTCCCTCAAACACCACAGGAACATTTTTATTCAACCAGAGACATTTAGCAGAGACACACACTTGGTATATTTCAGAGTCCTTTCCTTGAACTCAACTTGAAAAACTGAAATGTGTGAAAAAGTTACCCCCCAAAAAAGAAAAATTAACATAATAATTTTTATCAAAAGTGAGAAAAAAGTTTACTAAGCTCCTCACAAGCGGCCAGCCATTTGTAAAGTAGGTTCCCTGACCCGGACTAAACATATATTTGATATTTATAGTTTGCTTCTCTCTGCATTCCTCTCAATCTATCAGCAATGATCATCGTGGAAATAATCAATAATGTAATGAGATGGGATAAAGATTGATCAGATGTTGAAAAGTGGAGAGAGGTCCTCTGACAGATGTGGAGAAAGTGGTCCAAAATGTTAAAGGGAAGTGAGGGCGCGGTCTTTGTTTAACACTGGACCCAGGAAACAGCCTGGGAGGTTTCCCAGCTTTGTAATAGTCTGTTTGTGGAACAGAAGGGAAAGAGGGAGACTTCTATTCACACTGCCTTTTGTGTCTTCAGAGTTCTTACAACTAACACAGTGAATCCTGGACCCTGGGATTACAGGGAACCTCTGGAGCTTTTACTTCAATGAAAGCAGCTCCGTGTTCCCATTGGAGGGAAAATTAAAATTTCATTAAGGTGAGACTTCTAGTCAACATGGTGTTTGGAGTTCTTACCATTATCTCTGTGATCTGTATCTAACACCTGAAATGTCCAAAAATGGCTTTTAATTGAGGAAGTACAGAGGCATCGTCTAATTAGAGGCTGGGGGAGGGGTACAGAAGAGGCTCAGAGGAGGTGCGGTGTGGCCGAACAAAGCAGAGCTGCAGAGCCTGGTTGGTAACTATGATAGCCCTCACAGGCATAGGGACAGGACCAGGGCATCTCAACCCCTGGATGTGAACGCCAAGTGCACATGGGCAAAAGGTTCGAAGTGGGCCAGGTCGCACACCTATGACATGAGGCCATAATGTATCAAAAAAGATTTTATTCCAGGCACCTGGGTACAGGTGGTCTGAGACCTAGAAAGGCATCAGCGAAGAGAGCAGGGAGGGGGACAGGTTTTTATTAACTTTTGCCGGCTGCAAGCCATTCCTACTGATGTAAGGGTTCCATCTGTCCTTGGTTCCTCCTAGGGTCAGATGGCTAGTGGTTATCTGGGCTATGCGGTGCTCAAGGCTGCAAGCTTTCTGCAAGATATCTGTTAAGCACAATAAGTTTTTTCTCTGTCCTGTTTTATTCTCTTTAACCCTTTCAATGGGGAGGAGGGACTTGATATGGGTTTAGGAGTGGCCAGGCTCTGTGAACCTTTCTCACTCCAGGTCTGCAATACAGGTAGTTATGATTAGGGGGACAATTTCCAGGTAGGAGATGAGGAATATTCCAGTAGTAGCTAGCAATTCTGGAGAGATCAATGGGAGAAGTGCTTCTCCTGCTGCTATATCCCGCCCATGTCCTAACCTTATTGGAAGGAACCAGGCAAAGACCTCAGTAGAAGCTTCCACCCTTAGAAGAGTCAGCTGCTGGCCTGAAGTTACACTCAGCTGTAAACATAAGCTTAGAGGCAAGAGTTACAGGATATGTGAACACTAGCCCTAGGATAGGCAAGCAACAAGAAGAGAAAAGCAGAGCTGATAGAAAAAGTAGAAAATAAATTTATAATAAGCATAACTAACTGTCCAGTGAAAAGGGAAGGCAGAGATTTCATGAAGCAAAACCAAGAGACTGTCAAAAAGAGGGAGCAAGAGATCTTATAAGCAAATGGAAATAGTTATATCATGAAAATAATAACGGACCAACAGAAAAGGGACTGAACGGTAGAACGGATAGACAGAATCAAGGAGAATTCGTGGACCTGGAAGCTCTAGCTGTGGAAATCTCCCAGAATGCATCTCTGTCATCAGATATCCCTGTGTGAACACATACACACAACGGATGGAAAGAGAGTGGTATTTTGATTTTCTGGAAGAGGAAGACATGAAAAACACTCTTTAAAACTTCCTTTCTGTCCTGGGAGGAAAAACAGAAAAAAAGACACACGATATGGTGTGACAGGATGGGTTTCATTTCTAAAACAGCAGCCCACTAATTGCTGCGTACAGAGTGAGAATAAGCTGAAGGCAGACAAGTGGAGAAAATGGTTGCGGGGGACTCTGGGAGAGGGGGAGTTTAATGAGAAGATACCAAATGAGAATTTAAGAAGTCTAGTAGTCTAGTCTTGCTACTGGCACAGGCTATGGCAAGTCATGGATCCTCTCTATACTTCAGTTTCCTCACTTGAAATACAGGAGACTGGCCCGACTCATCTCCAAGGTCCTTTGAAGCTCATTCTGCTTCCTGCACTACTGCTTTATATTGTGTGGTAGCTTTGGATGCATTGGACCTATTATGTAACCATTCTGCACTTCAAGACACAGACACACACACACACACACCACATTTTATTTTGAGTCAATTCAGCATCAATATCTGACAAGAATGTAATGTATGTCAATCATTTAATGAGTGAATTATATGCCAGGTGTCGTGCTAACCACCTTACTGGTATTTTTTTAGCTCCTCTTTTATTCTGACAATAACCCCGTGAGATCTTTGGAGATAGATACTATTACGCTCCTCGTTAAGGATGACAAACTAAAGCTCAGTTGAAACGTGCTGTGCAGGGAAGATCCAGAATTCAAAAATTGGGTTTGCCTGGCTCCAAAATCCATCCTTAAACTGCTGGCTGTGTTAGTCTGTCAGGTCACGAAATTGGGTGAAATGCAATTCCTTTTGTTGACATATGTTTCAGCTCTAACTGAGGTTGACTTAGTGACCCAGATCTTCTCCTTAATTGTAAAGCCTTGTGGTGATGTATCAGTGAAGGTGAATAGGAAAAAATATGGAAATCCTCATAGAAACATTTATCTGACAATCCAGTTTGAAGTGTGTCTTCCAGGAATGTGTAGTAGATAAATGTAACCCTTCCTCTTAAATGAGAATATCTATTGAAAATATCATTAGTGTGATCATTGAACTAAATGAAAATTGTACCTAATGGGCTCAAATTTGTATGGATACACACATTCAGCAATTTCATGGAAAATTGCTTCCAAAATTACATCACTGGAAGGGACTCTCATTAATAATGCTCCTCGAGGCCACATGAATTCCTTTAGGATCCTTTGCTTGGTGCAATTATATGCACTAGAAATCTCCAGCTTCTTAGAGGTAGACTTTGTTAATGAGAACATAGTAGAATATTTTATTAATGAGTCTAAGTTTGCCATGGCCACAGCAGATACTCCCAACAACCAAAGGGAGAGAGGTTTCCAAATAGTTCTTTACTGCTTACTACATGTGTTCAATTCCATAAACTCTTGTAATCTTCAGAGCAGCTTTGGATGAAATGGCTTCATCCTTCGTTTGTAGCAATAAGAAAGAAAATCAAATCTCGGAGATGGTGATTGATTCAGTTAAGGTTAGGGCCAGTACATAGTATAGCTGGGACTTGAACTTTTCTAATTATGAGAGGAAGGGAAATGTGATTTTCAAAAAGAAATGATCATGGATCAGGAGCTGGGTCAGAATTTTCCATGCTGTTAGAGGAGCTAATTTTCCATGTTTGTTTCATACATTCCTTTTCTGATGAATATTTATAAGTTGCCATGAGGTATTCTTGGTTCACTGAATACAGCGATGAATGAGATGGACACATGTTAGTAAATGTCGGGGGTAGAATTTGAACCCAGTTCATATGAACATCAAGCTTCAAGCCTTTTTCTTCATCCCTCACTGACCCACCGATATTTTTTTCATTAAATTTATTGAGGTGACATTGTTCAACATGAACATATAGGTTTCAGGTGTGGGTTTCTATGTTACAAGATCTGTATATTGCACCATGTGCCCACCACCCAAAGTCAAATCTCCTGTCACCATATATTAGGACCCCCTTCCCTGGCAACCACCACGCTGCTGTTTGTGTTCATGAGTTTGAGTTTTATAGCCCACGTATATCAAATTTTTCTGACTTAGCAATTCCTCTCCTGGGAATATACCTGAAAAATTTTTGAAGTCATACATTTGCAAAGATATATGTACTTCTATGTTCATATTGCAGCATCCTTCACTGTGGCCAAGTCATGGAAATAACCAAAGTGTCCTGCAATAGATGTGGTACATATAGACAAAGCAATACCACTCAGCCACAAGAAAGGATGAAATAGCACCATTTGCAACAACATGGATGGACCATAAGAACATTATGCCACTAGAGATTTTTACTATCTTCCTTTACCTTTCTTAACTAAAGGTATAGCATATCCTGTGAAGAACCACAGATGGGTATATTTATTTCTGCAGCCAGGTTAAAAGACCAGATATTTCAAAATCTGAAATGATGGCAAAATAGTGGTGTGATCTGAAGCACATTTGCAGGAATTGGGGACTAAAATTTTTTTAAAGATTTTTAAAAAATTGGTATTTATAGAGAAAGGAAGAGGGAGAGGAGTACACAGAGAGAGAAACATCAATGTGGGAGCATAACAACAATCCGCTACCTTCTGCACACCCCCTACTGGGAATAAAGCTAGCAACCTGGGCATTGCCCTGACTGGGAATCGAACCAGCAACCTTTCAGTGTACAGCAAGACACCTAACCACTGAGCCACAGCAGTCAGAGGTGGGAGGGGCAGAAGGGCAGCTAGAATTTGAGCTGAGTGCCTGCTGACTGTTGACAGAGCACAATGCCTGCGCCCTTCTCCATTCAGGTAATAGACACATGCACTAAGGACAGAGCAACAACACGGCTATCCAGGAAGAACTAGGTAGAAAGAGACCAGGGTCAGACTTTGTCTCAGTGTCCTTGAACCTCATTGGCCTCAATGTGCCTTTTCTGGTCAGAGACCCTCCAAATCTTAAGGTATCATTAGTAACAGAATTCAAGAATCTTCAGGGGGAAAAAAGTATCTTGTATATTTCTGTCTCATTGACTCTCCATCTCATTTCCAATCTCATCTAAAAACATCTTTTTCTCTCCTGACTGCATTTGCTAATTGCCCTCTCCCCCAGCTATTATTTAACTGAAATATACCCAATCACCGTAACAAGGATATTTAACTTCATGTGGTGGCTGAGACATTGTTCTTAATCAGTTTAGGTGAAAATGTAAGTGGCTGAGGTTCTTTGACCAGTAGGGTCCTTATGAAAGGTCTTGTCAATCTCTCATCTAGGAGAGTCCCTAGTCTTTTAAACCCATGCCCCACAAGGGGATGGCTTGAATTTTTAATTTACAGCTATATTATGAAAATTTAAAAATCATTTTATTTTAGTTTCCAAATAAACATTTGTAATATTTATTATTCATTTCCAAATTATACAGGGTTTTTCTACCCCGTCTTCCCCCAGAAAGCCTATTATATCCCCCCTCTGCACCCAATTTCAAATCTTGGCTTTACCACTTTGTAGCACTGTGTACTTTGACATGCAACTTAAGTGTTTAAAGTTTCAATGTTCTCATCTTCAAACTGGGAATTATATACAAATGTTGAGGGTTCTCCCAGAATTAAATACAATTCTGTTTAGAATACTGGTTGTATAATAAAAAAGTTCACTTCACATTAGCTCTTACTGAGTGGAGGGGCTTGTGTGATTCTGGGCCAACTTAACACATTGCAGATGGATCATGAGAATTCTTGCTTCACATTACACAGTGTTTTACAAAGTATCATACTTTAAAAAGATAATATCTGCCCTGGCCAGTTTTGCTCAGTGGATGGAGTGTCGGCCTACAGACTAAAGGGTCCCAAGTTCAATTCCAGTCAAGGATACATGCCCAGCTTGTGGGCTTGATCCCCAATAGGGGGCATGCAGGAGGCAGCTGATCAATGATTCTCTCTCATCATTGATGTTTCTATCTCTTCCTCCCCTTTCCTCTCTGAAATCAATAAAAATATTAAAAAATATTAGCTAGTAAGAACATGAATAACTTCAAAATGCAATGGTTATTTAATTTTAAAGCATGCCTTTAACATTTATGTAAAATGTTTTTTGTACTCATTCAATAGAAACTTATCTGGCCACTGGATAAAGCTAGCAATAAAATTACTGGTCCACAATGTGTTAAAATCAGAGCAGTTCTTATCACAACAGAATGCAAACTCCATGAGCAATGAGTCATTGTCTGATTGATGCTATATTTCCCCAGCACCTGGAATTATGCCAAGCAATCAAACTATCTGTGAATGAATACATAACTTTCACCATTATACAGTTGGTTCACAACTTAAAAGATATTTGTAAATCTTTGATTTCATTTAATCCCAGCCACAGTGTTATGCACAAATATGGCAAAACATTCTACCTGGACACGCTAAGGAGAGTTTGTTCACTATAAATCCTGTTGCCTTGCGATTCTGCCTAGAGATCCATGCTAGCGTCTGGATTATCCTTGATGCCGTCCATCCTTCTCCTCGCCACCACAGACAGTGAGGACCAAGTCCTAATACTTCTGCCTCCCAGTTGTTTTTTTTTTCATGAAATATTACTGTTGCCATTGACATAGGTCAAATGGTTGGTATTCACCTGAACTGCTAGCACAGTTCTATTGTTTGTCTTCTGGATGCCACTGCCACTCATGCGCTGGCTCATTCTGCAAGTATCTGTGGAGCATCTACTCTGAGAAAGGAACTCTATTAGGTCCCCACAGAAGTGCTGAATCAGATGTGACCATGGCATTTATGCATCTTCTTATATTCTACTGGATCTTCTTAGGACACTCAGTGGACCGTTTCTATTGTCGAGTGACCACCCCACCCATTTGTATACACGATTTCTCGACATGGCATTCATAGTCCTTCCCTTGCAGTGATCTCTTCCCCTCTCCAACCTCATCTCCTTAACGACCTATTAGGCTTCCTACATGCATCTTGACACAGAACACTCAATGCCCTAGTCAGATTTCAGTTTTTCAATTTCAAGAGTATGCCATGCTTTCTCATGCTCTTAAACGTACTGTTCTGCTCAAATCACTCTTGTCACTTCTCTATCAGAAGCAACTGTAATGATAATATCTACACTTTGAGGATTTCTCTTTTGAGAAGCACAGTACTAAGTATACATAATTTCATCTCATTTAATTCTTAAAAGACCATTTTATTTATGAGAAAACTGAAATGGAAAACGGGAAGTTAATTAACTTACCCAAGATCACAGTGCTAGCCAGGGGGCAGAGTGTCATTCCAAACCCAATCTGACTCTATCTGAAGCCCCTGCTCATAACTGCCCTGCTTTATATGGGACTCATTCTTGAAGACCACGTCTAAAAGCACTTAATCTATGAAGTATTTCCTGGCTTGTGTAGTAGGAGAGGGCAGCTGTTCTGTCCTTGACATTTATTTTACACATACATCTATGGTGGCAACTTTTGAATTTCTTTTATTTTTTTTAAATATATTTTATTGATTTCTTACAGAGAGGAAGGGAGAGAGATAGAGAGCTAGAAACATCGGTGAGAGAGAAACATCGGTCAGCTGCCTCCTGCACACTCCCTACTGGGGATGTGCCCGCAACCAAGGTACATGCCCTTGACCGGAATCGAACCTGGGACCCTTGAGTCCGTAGGCCGACACTCTATCCACTGAGCCAAACCGGTTAGGGCTTGAATTTCTTTTATATAAAAAAAATCACACTCATGATGTTTAGAAGTCTATCTCTGCTGTGAGCTCTGTTGATGTCACTGATTTAGACTTATTTATTCCATATTTCCAAAGTTGATCACAGCATCCAATCAATGACAGGTGCTCGATAAGTGGATGCTGAGTAAAAGATTGAGCACTGACTTATAGGAGCAGAGTGTCAATAACAGAGAAATAAGAGGCAGAGGTAGGTGGCAGTGGTTGATGAAGGCTCTGCCCACCAGATCATCATACATGTGTTTGACCTGATTTGAGAGAAAACTGAGTAACATTTGTTTGGATAGTGGCGATGAGACATAAAAACAAAACCGGAAATTCTGCTGTCTGCATTTTCCATTTTCCATCCAGTTGTTTTGGCATTGGCACGGACACTCAGAGCCACAGGTCAGGGCTAAGTTCACCTGGGCTTAATTGCAAAGTGTGCAGGCTTGTTTGGGGAATTCTTTAGGGAACAGCTAACCAAGCGACCTTAGCTAGCAACTTGAAACATAGCTGTGTGAGGATATAAAAAACAAAACCTACTGAGTTTGGTAGCAATGTGCTTTTCATTTTCCTTAGCTGGATTTGATATATATATATATATATTTTTAGTTTAAGACAAAGATTGAAGGTAACATGTACTGCTTTGGTCTAAAGGCTGGTTGAGGAGTGATGTGAAAACACACAACCCATCAGCAGTAGACTGATTACACTAATGGTCCCAATTCTTTGCCTCTCAAATTTGTACCCTTGGCCCTACTGCTCTGCAGTGCTTCCTACTCTGTCTCTGGACCAGGCCACAGGACTGGGCAGATGATAAACTATTATGGTTTTCCCTGGACTGTCTTGGCTTTAGCCATGAAGGTCCTGCATTCTGGGAAGCTCCTCAGTCCCAGGAAATCCCTTGGCCAGGAAAACCAGTATGGCTGATCATCCTACCGGGCAATGGAAGTGACACATGCAGAGACTAGGAAAGAGCTTGCCTGGTGGGCTTGCCCTCTCTTTTCTGCCTCCTCCATCACCATGGAAACATGCCCAGGATAGCCTGAAGGAGAATGAAAAACAAATGGGGGAGAGCCAAAGTCCTTCCAGTTAGCCACAACCAGGAGAGCCTACATCTGCACCAACCTAAGGACTCTGAGGCTCTGCTAATAACACAGAGATATATTAGACATGTCTAATATGTGAATCAAAGCAAACTAATAAGTATCATAAGAATTCTGCCTTCACAAACCTGAAGGAAATCATGAGAAGAGATGCATTTTTTTCCATGCTAAATGGGTGAAATTATGACCAGTGAGTAGATTCTATAGAAAGATAAATACAGATGAAATTAGATTTCTTTATGAGGAGAATGTTCTAGCAATCACAGTGGTGCAATGCTGTCCAACGTTGGCTCCTTGGTGAAGTAATGAGTGGACCATCAGTCATGGATGCAGAGGCTGGGAAGTGAAGTGACAGGATTGCTTTAAAGTATTCAACTCAGCTGATATTTATTGAAGATCTCAAATATGCTGAGCATAAAACCAAGCTCTGTGCATATGTCATGTGCCCATAATGCAGGCCCTAGTTGGGGTAAGATGTTCCAGGTAGGGGACTTAGGGTATACAAAGGCATGGAGACATGCAGAAGCCTGCTGTGTTTGGGTCTTATTAGACGTGGTGTGTGTGCACAGATACAGTGTGTACATGGGTTTGCAGGTGCGACTATGGAGATGGGTAACAAAACAAAAGTGACAGCATGGTGGGTTTGTATTATGTCAATGTAGCTAAGTTGGTACTGACACTAATACCCACCACATTGGGCTGTTGTCAAGATTAACGACAAAGATGTATAAAACGCATCTAGTGCTTTAGTTTTGAATGTGATAAATGCATAAATGAATGCTTTTCCTGCTGCAGCTGCTATTCCTGTTTCTGTGGTTGTTATTGTGATCTCTTCAAAACTTGGCATTCTCTGACTCCTTTATTTCAAGCTGTAGTAGTAGCTTCAGCCTTCAGTGAGGAAGTAATATTGTATCTAAAAACCTACCTTTTGTAAATTAATAGGGCCTGCCACCCAAAAATCACTATGTAGGTGGGTAGTGTTGCAGGGGTGGGCATGGAGAAAAACAGCTCTATACCTGAGCTCTGTTAATGTTGATTTCCTCAGTGCAGGGAAGACCAACTCTTACCCCAAAGGAAGCATCTCACTTGGATTCAGATAGCAGCCGACAACATCAGCTCAATAGGTCCACCCGTGGCCCAAGGGCTGGAGAATATTAAAGGTTGGGAATGAAAATTAACTCAGTTGGTGATGGAGAGTTATTGGAAAGTTACAAGAAGCATGGACACCTTCCCAGGACTTGATGGTGCAAACAAATTGAGTGGCATTTAACATAACTAATTGTTAATGAAATGGAGTATTAATTGTGTTACATTAGTTCCTTCCCTTCAGCAATAGCTGCTTGCTTTGACAGAAAGTATGTGCATCTGAATAATAATACAACACTGGGGCTTAAAGGTGTATTCTAGATGAGTGCAGCCGTCTACTTGTATAAATGAGGGAACAGAATGGAAGGATTACAGGCATATAGATAAATGATAGGAACGCATTTCTATCTTATTCTTTCCTGAAGGTGTGTCCTTGGAGGGGTTAGGGGGAGTTTCTTTGATTTCCTAAACGGTATCATTTAGTAGTTATGAGCACATATATTGAAATCACACAGGACTGGATCCAATTTCACCTTCACTGCTTGTTTACTGAATGATTCTGGATGAGCTGATTTTCTCTAAGCCTCAGTTTTCCCATCTGTAAAATGGAAATAACATGCATTTTTGTCATAGGTACAAGGATTCAAGAAATGCTTGGTCCATAAGATGTGACCCATGAACTGCCATTTTAACATTATTTTATATGCAGATTCTCAATGTTATGGCCTGTAACTTAGTCAGAAGTAGAATATGTACATATTGTTGAGGATTTTCACCCCAATTATGCACTTTTCTTAAAAAAAAATAGAGGCTCGGTGCATAAAATTCATGCAAGGGGCTCCGCCCTCCCAGGTCTGGCTGCCTTGACCCTCGCAGCCTGGCTGCCTCACAGCCCCAGCTACCTAGTGGCCCCGTGGTGCCACCCACTGGTCCTTCTGGAAGGTCATTCCGGAAGGTCGTTCCGCCATCCAGTCTAATTACCGTATTAGCTCTTTATTATATGGGATGCTTACAGTTTTTCAGTGAATCAAGTTTAATTATAAGATATCAAGTAATAACATTTCCCACAACAAATGTCATATTCTGGCTTTGCAACCCCTGAGGACCAGGCTACCTTAATTTGTTTCTCCAGGTTGGTTTATCACAGTAAAAAAAGAAAAAGAAAAGAAAAAAAATAATAAGTCCAAAGGATTCTTGGGAAGAAAGAAGTATATATCAACAAAGATCACAGGCACCCCTCCCCATAATTATAACATGTACTCAGAATGTTAGTCTCAACACCTGATCCTAAACAATATGAGAATTAACTTTTCCTTCATTTTATGAGTCCCACCATCTTTACTTTGCTCTTTGACCTTTTGTGAGAAAACTTCTCTCACAAGACCTTGGAGGTCTTCACCCTATGAATGTTCCTTATTTAGGTTTTTCTTTGGGGGCGGGGGGGGGATAACTAAAATGCAGGCTTGGTCAGGTTGTCAAGACCAGGAGTATCTAGGATGATGGAATAGGAAGTGTTACAGCAGGCAGGCAGAACATGAAATAAGGCAGGAGGTGTAACAGAGGGGTAATAGAGAAATAGGGCCTGGGAGCTGGATCACAGGCAAGGTGTAAGGCACTGGAAGGGTTAGTGAGAAGTCTGGATCCAGTACAAAGAAACTGAGTCCTGGATTCTTTGCTAAAGAAGGAGCTCTAAAACTGGGAAGCCAACAAGATAATGCTTAGGAATATGGACAATTTATGTAATGGTCCAAACCAGGGCTAAGCATGGCTGTCTCAAACCATTGTTTTTAGCTTCTCACCTCGGGGGAAAGATTCAAACTGACCTTGTTGAAGGCTCAATATACATTAGGAATATTACTGCATGACCTCAATTTATTCATCAGACAATTTGAAATAGGCATTATTAAAGCTCAAAATACTTGATTCCCCACAGTTCCATAACTAATAAATACTGGAGCCAGGATTTGGCTGTTGGACCTATATCGGCATGAGTATAAAGCCTGACCTCTATCGACCATGCAAGATTGAGCTTGGCATACTGCTAGAATTGCAGATAAGGATCAAGTAGCTTTAGTTTGATAGCCATGTGTAGTGGGGTGAATAGAATGAGAATCAGGGTGGTCATCCTGCAGCATGTTAACAAGCCTGTCTTTAGATGGGAAATGACAGCGTCACTCTTCTTTGGTTAATCCTCTAACATGATGCTGGCCAGACCCTCCATCATTGCTGAGACTTGAGAAATCATATTTGAAATGAAAGCTCAGAGCTCATGCAAGATTTTTACTTTTTGAGAAAGAATGGACTACTTTCATTTGAGTGGAATCCAGTACTTTTTCACCGTTGTTGTTCACGAACTTTTCTCATGAAGATCATAAAGGGGTGAAGAGTACTTAGAAAGGTTTTGAACACAGATCAGACCAAGACAGTTTAACTCCACTCTCACAGGGCAAGTGGTGGTCAGTTTCAAAAGGCCTGAGTTTGAGTCCTGGTTCTGCCATTAGCCAACGGTTTGGTTTGGAACCCAGTCTCACTTCCCTGTACTCACTCACCCTCTTCTGTAAAAGGCAGAACATACTTGACCCACTTAATACCCTAGAGTTCTGACAGAATGAAGTATGCTCCAGATAATGTTGTAAACTCACTGTGCACCTGTAGAGGTGGACAAATTTCCTTTAGGAATAATGGCCAATGTCTTCATTTGCCTTGAACTAGAGGATGCCTAGGAAAGGGGAAATCAATTCTCACACTTTCTATTGACAGGGAAGCAGGGCTGGCCTGTGAGAGGAACGGTGACCACAAGTCAACGTCTCTGGGTTGCCTCTCCTCTCTTGCGCACTTTAGCAATGTGACCCTAGGCAATTATTCCTTCAGCTCTCCAAGCCTTAATTTCCTCCCCTGTTAAATGGGGGAGAGAATCTAAAATCTAGTAGACTGGTTATCAACCTTGGCTGCAAATTAGACTATCCTGGGGTGTTTAAAAACCCCAATACTCAGCAGGATCCCCAAATTAATTAAACCAGAACCCCTGAGGACAGGTACAGGCACTGGTGTTTTTAAAACTCTCCAGGTGATTCACAACATAACCACATTCAAGAACCATTGATTATCATGGTGATTTTAAAGTCAGAGCCCTTCAATGTTGAAATTCTAGCATTTTCTTAAATATATATTTTATTGATTTTAGAGAGGAAGGGAGAGGGAGAGAGAGATAGAAACATCAATGATGAGAGAGAATCACTGATTGGCTGCCTCCTGCATGCCCCCTACTAGGGATTGAGCCCACAACCCAGACATGTGCCCTTGGCCGGAATTGAACCTGGGACCCTTCATTCCGCAGGCTGACAAACTATCCATTGAGCCAAACCAGCTATGGCAGAAATTCCAGCATTTTGAGAGAACCCCTGGTTACCTCCAGGTTGGTCCATCTCCAATTCTTTGGGAGTTAGGTTATGTCATTGAGAATTGCACATACATGTTGTATTCATTTCTTGGGCCGCTATAACAACTACCACAAACTGAGTGGCTTAAACAAGAGAAATGTATTTTCTTATAAACCTGGAGGCCGGACATCTGAGATTAAGGTGTTGGCAGGTTTGGTTCCTTCTGAGGACTGTGAGGGAGAATCGGTTCCAGGCCTTTCCCCTAGCTTCTGGTGGCTCGCTGGCAATTGTTGGCATTTCTTAGCTTGTAGAAGCATCACCCCAACCTCTGCCTTCCTCTTCACATGGCATTATCCCTGGGTATATGTCTGTGCCCAAACTTCCCCTTTTTATAAGGATGCCAGTCATTGCATTAAGGGTCCTGCCTACCTCAGGATGACCATACCTTAATTAACCATGTCCACAGTGCCTCTGTTTCAGAATAAGTTCACAAGCTGAGCTTCGGGTTATAACTTGCGCATGTGGATTTTAGGGGGACACAATTCCATCCATAACACCAGTACCTGGATTTCAGCAATTAGGAAAGACATGGTTTGTGGTGGGTGACCTCTTGCAATGCTCCACAGTACTCATTCTCATGCACAACAGAGCACATTCTTACTCTCTCCCTGAGGTCCAACCCTCCACCCCTGCCAGGTTCTTAGAATTTTATGCCCCTGACTGTCCCCTCATGTCTCCTCCAATGATCCCTTGCCAACCAGGGAGACCCTAGCCCCTTCATTTGCCAGTTTAAGAATTTTCCTTTAAGCACCTCAGCCCCCCTGCCAACCACCTCTAGTTATTAAAATGCAGCTCAAGATGTCTCACTCTGGCTGTTACATTATCATTCCTCGTTAGAGACTCCTCCAGGGCCCGAGACATCCCTGCACTAACTTTATAATTACAAAGTCAATTTCTAAACAGACATTTGCAAATAAGTCAATTTAAATACCGAGACTTGCAAACAATAATTAAGCAGTAGCTTCTTTTTTAATATCTCTATATATAATTAATGCCTGTGGGCTTTTCATTTTACCTTGCAACTGGATGGTTTGCAATTGTTTGTTGAGCTAAAGTGTTCTCTGAAAGCAAATCAAAGCACTAGGGAGATTTTCAAAGTGATTGAAGAAAGGGCTTTTCTTCTTCCGCCTTCATTCCTGTATCACCAGATTGGCTGTACTTTTTGTCAGTTGTGATTATGGTAGGGAAGGGAAGCTGGAAGGAATCATTTTCTGCAGTTAAAACAACAGCACAGGATTCTGGTCCAGCCATAGACTAGCTAATGTGGCTTCTATGGATCGTCAGACAGGGAGTGTCTCCACGCTGGAAATCTCAGCTACCTCTGATTTCAGCATCTCCTCCGCAGATAGAGCTTTCTGTAGCTCAGCGTCCATAGTGCTTCCCTCTGGTATAAACAAATCTACAGTGGATCCCTGTCACTTGTAGGACAGTGACCCTGGTACTCATGGTCGTTCACAATCTGACCTATTCTCTCTTTAAACAAGATTTTTGAAAACGTACTTGACCCTAAGGAAAATACTAGGTGACAAGGTCACACTAGTAAATAAGACACGGTCTATTTCTCATTCTAAGGGGGCCAAAAACCTGGGAAAAGGAAATTTATGAATGGCCATTTCACGCCTATTCTTGAGCAAATTGGGAAAGTAGGAGGAAAGTTAGGCTAGTCTGGAGACTTATGAATGTCATTTAAGGAATGTGATATCTCAAGGATGAGTAGGCATTAACCAGGTAAAGAGTGAGGAGGAAGGTTATTTCAGGTAGAGAAAAAACCTGGTAGATCTCATAAAAATGAGAGCCCCCTAGGACCTTTTGTAAAACACACAGTGTGTCTGGGTGGTAGCTAAATAAGGAGAGGGTTGGAAAGGAGGTATGAGTCTAGACAAGCCGTGGGCAAACTACCGCCGCGGGCCGGATCCGGTCCGTTTGAAATGAATAAAACTAAAAAAAAAAAAGACCGTACCCTTTTATGTAATGATGTTTACTTTGAATTTATATTAGTTCACACAACACTCCATCCATGCTTTTGTTCCGGCCCTCTGGTCCAGTTTAAGAACCCATTGTGGCCCTCGAGTCAAAAAGTTTGCCCACCCCTGGTCTAGACAGAAGTATGGACTAGAATCTTGAAGGCCTTGGAGGCCAGGTTAAAAAGTTTAAACTTTGTCCTAAGGACCATAGAAAGCTATGGAAGCATTTAAAGAAGTGGTATAACCAGTTTGGTTTATGCTGACCCAGCTATGTCTTCAAGCTATACCAGAAAAAAAAATCCAAAAATAGCTGCATAATCCAGGAACTCTTCATTTGAGTCTGTCTTCCAAAGTTCTACTCTGATAAAGATGTTCTTCCCAATATTCCCAACCCAGTTAAATACCTCAACCTCAAAAATCTCATTCATAAG
This sequence comes from Myotis lucifugus, assembly GCF_000147115.1. NCBI lineage: Eukaryota > Metazoa > Chordata > Mammalia > Chiroptera > Vespertilionidae > Myotis > Myotis lucifugus. Next base: position 1,173,349 of record NW_005871135.1, read on the forward strand.
TCACAGGCTCTGTGAAATGTCTTTAATCCCACTACCAGTGGTAACTCTTATTAATGATCTATAATAATAAAAGTGCAATATGCTAATTAGACCAGACAGCCAAACGACCTTCTGGACTTACTTCCGGATAAAGCCATGGTGGCAGGGGCCAAGGCAGAGGCAGTTAGGAGCGATCAGGCAGGCAGGCACGTGGTTAGGGGTGATCAGGCAGGTGAGTGGTTAGGGGCAATGAGACAGGCATGCAGAGGTGGTTAGGGATGATCGGGCAGGCAGGTGAGTGATTAGGGGCAATCAGGCAGGCAGGCAAGTGGTTAGGGGTGATCAGGCAGGCAGAGGTGGTTAGAGGTGATCAGGCAGGCAGGCAGTGGTGGTTAAGGGCAATACGGCAGGCAGAGTGGTTAGTGGTGATCAGGCAGGCAGGCAGGTGAGCAGTTAGGAGCCAGCGGTCCCGGATTGCAAGAGGTTGCAGGCCGAGCTGAGGCCCCTCCCCCCACGCCATGCACAAATTTGATGCACTGAGCCTCTAGTATGCTTATATGGATGCAACTACAGAAATGCATAGTATATACTAGTATGCAGCTCTCTAGTTCAACTTATAATGTGCATATAAATAATAAGAGTTTTTATTATATTAAAGTTAGCTCATATATCTCAGCAAGCTGCTAGCAAATGTAAACACTTGCAAATAGCTTTACAGTATCATCATTGATTTAACCAATATCACAAGAATTTTTCAGTGAGAGTCTCCATAGGTGCTGTGGCAGGAGCAAGGATGCTTCGCCTTCAGAATGTCCTCAAGCATAGTCATGATTCCCTGCCTTCTGCTGGCCACCCCATTCAATTTATGGGAAAATACCTCTGTAAAGCTTCCCCTCAAGGTAGAGCTTCCCCTCAGGTACAGTGAGACTGACTAGGTCAGTATTCCCCAGAAGAGAGGTCCAAACTCAAGACTCCAGTGAGTTTATGAGGGAGTCAGAATCAGTGAGACCTCCTATCAAGGTGCTGATCTTCTCAGCTTAAAATACAGGCAAGGGAACCCCCACTGACCCAGAAGATCCATCCTGTTTCACACTCTTCCTCAGACATAACTGCCTTTCTCTTTCCCCATGTCCATTTTTAATAGAATTGCAGATAAAATTAGGCCCTGGGTCTGGGTCCTAGAAAAGTCACCTCTTTTTCACTGAGTGCATAACCAGCTCAGGGATGTTAAGGGCATGGCAAATTGGCCAATTGAGCGGCCTCTACCTCCTCTTTGAGGGTTTTTTTGTTGTTGTTCAAGTAAGTCAGCACCAATGGTAAGTGACCTTCAGTGGCTTCACATTTCCCGATTCAGAATATTAACTAACAGATTATGAATGACCCTTATGATCCTTTCAAATAAGGACTTTGTATCCTTAGAGGATGCTTTCTGGAGGCTTGGTATTTATTTCTTGTGGTCTTTTTTCATAGGAGACCCATCATCTCTGGGAAGGTCTTACATGCTGACAGGGAAAGGTTGCATGGATTGTGGATAAACAGTTCCCTAAAACCCTTAATTTCCCAATATGGGAGGGAATTACTTGTGTTCTCTAATTCTGATCTTCATATTCATTAATTTCAGTTGATGGCTCATGTTCTTGATACAACTGTCCAGGATAATCACATATTGGTGCTGATTAAAAGTATTCTGAAGTTTATTTTCTAATCTGGGTAAATAAAAAACCCAGTAATCTTCATGGCTACCTCCAACCAGCTAAATCAGAATCTTTGGGAGAAGGCACTGGCCTGGGTATGTTTTGATATCTCCTAAGATGATTCAGTGTTCAGGATGGGACCGCTGGTATAGGTCACCATTCATTGAAAACCAGCCTGAGTCTAATGCAAGCTCCTGTGTTACCCACTAATCCAACCTGGGGATCCAATGGAGACAGAAGCAGGCAAACAGGCTAAAAATCTAACATTGACCTCTTATCTTTGTCAAACATCAAAAGATTTTAAAAAGCACTCAACACAATGAGGAAAGAGCAGGAGCATCATTCCAATTTCCCATCCTTTTTTGATAGCTTTGAGCAACCCTCCTGCATCTGAGTGAACACAGGCTTCTGCAATCTGGCTGGCATATTTTTCTGGTCCTTCTCCCCTCACCCTTCTCTTCCCTCTGAGTCATTCTTTTCTATCTTCCTTTTTGGTTTCCTTTCACTGCTCCCGTAGAGCACCAGAGCACCAGAAAGGGGACCGAGAGTATGGGTGTATCCTTGTGGCCATGGTCATTGTACACCATTGGAAGGGTCACTCCATTTCTCTGGGTTTCTTTATTCCCATATTTAGTCGATCAGTTTAGATGGATGATATCTCCCTCCAAATACTAACATTCTATGTCACATTCTTTTATATTTTGTTCTTTTCTATTCTTCTTCCCTCTTCTTTACTTTCTATCTCTGTATACGCTTTTGAAGGTTAAATGTTTAAATAAATGGAAGCTGATAATTTCAGTTCCCTTTGTACCTACTTTAAAGGTTTACAAAAAGCAGAAAGCTGTGGTATGGAAGAGTCAACACTCATAGATCAATGGAAATGTTCCCCCTCACTCTGTTTACTGGGACTCCATTTACATTAGCTTGCCCGTTGGGTGTGGACTTCCATTTCCTACACCTTCAAATCCCTCTCACCCTTTGTCTTCCAGCTCAGATTTCTCTGATGCCATGAACATTTTCCTCGATCGTTCAAACCATCTTTGAATTCCAGTTTCTTTGGACAACTAAACCATATACATTTGAACCTTATAACATTTAAATAGTTTCCTATCCCTTTGTTTGATGTTGTGTGTTGGTGACACTAAGCCTTGTGAACATTAATTATAAGATGCTGAAGAACAGGAAATTCCTTCTTTTCTCCTATTTTCACTTCTCGGGGTATCAAGCACACCATGTGCACTTAAAGTATAACTTGAGAATATGATGAGTTTTTCAGCTGAGAAATATTCTATTTCAATCCCCACAATTTGCACACAAGGCTACAAGTCTCAGAGAGAAGCAAATGACTCCCAGTGAGTTAATCGCTGAGCTGGACTAAAAGCTAGGTCTCCTCCATCCATTTCCTTTTTTATATCATTTGTTGCTTGATTTATGTCTCCAATAGCTAAGCATTCCCAAGATTCTCAAAAGTACTGGCCACTTAACCTATTGTCTGTCCACTTTTGTATTGCTTAAAAGAGATGTATCTTTTCAAGAGGTACTCCTGATGCCCACCAGGAGGTCAGTTTTAAATTACTGTGTTAGCTAATTGGCCCACGGAGGTATCCCCTTTGTTAAGAAGGCAATGATGATATAAGAAAAGGCACTTTCCACTTGGAACCTAAAGATCTGCCTTCGGTTCCCTGTTTGTTTTTCACTAACTCTATGAGCTTAGGCTCACTATTTCTCTGAATGCACATTTTCTCATCCATAAAAGAGTACATAAACATCCTCCTTTCACAAAATACTGCAAAGTCTGGGGTGAGATAATATTTGCCCTTTGTTAACTGTGATGAGCTACAGCAATATCAAATGTGGCTCTTTTGATCGTTGTTAATAAACAATAATAAAGTATGAGAAATATGAACACCAGTTTGGAAAGCAGCACCCTAATTTTGCTACTGAAGACTTCACTAAGCGGGCTAGAAGCCACCATCAATATCGGCGACGATTACATATGCCTCCTTTCTTCTCCTTATGTGCATGTGAGATCCATAACTTAAAACACTTGCTGCTATTCAGCACAAAAACAAATAGCAAAGCAACCCTGGCCGTGAAGTATTTCCACCGCATAACTGAGACTTGCCACCATTCTGGTAAATTATGAATATCTATCACTTGATGGAGCCAATGCTTTTATTTGGAACTGGGAAGGAGGGAGGCAAAGAGTTTGGGGTTGGCCGAAGAAAACAGTGAAAGGAAGATGCAGTTGCTATAGCGATTAACAGTGGGTATATCTTTTGCACAGCTTTAGGGATGCTGACGCAGCTAAAATGTTTGTGTTTGGCCACGGTGGAGACGGTGAAGGATTGTGGAGCCTTGGCCTTGAGCCTTGATGTAATCCAATTCTAAATAAATCATAAATCTAAGTGCAGACTGGTGAGGCAGGAAGAATACCAATTCGGGCCAAGCCGTCACACGCAGGCAGTGGTGACCGGGATTGATTATGAAGTGTGAAGTAGGGATGGATGACAGGAGAAGGACCGTGACCAGCCTGCAGGGAGGTACTTCTTTCTCTGCTAGCCTTAGTCAACCCCCGACTCAGCTGCCAGGCCTCCGTAGTGCGAATGAGAGATCACTGCTGAATAAGTCACAAGGCCAGGCTTTCTGCCGCCTCCTAAATTTTCTTGGATGACGAGATTTTTTTTTTTATCATGAAAGGTGCTGAATTGCTAATGCTTGGGCTAGTTTCATGCATCCCTCACTTGGGAGGACCCAACAGTTAGCCTGAGCGTTTCTCACAGGCCTAAACGTTGCTTGAAATGAGAAGATGCTACAGCACTTGGAAATGGAATTACCGTTTACTTGCTTGAAGGCGGGAAGGGAACAAAGACAATTGTTAGTATGTCACATTGACATTCTTCCTCATTTTCTGCTTCCTGAGAGAAAGAGGCAATGTGTGAAGGGTGAAACGGAGAACCAAACTGCTAGCTGAATGCACACTGGAAAGGACCTGGCTCCTCTTTTCAGAAAAGAAAGGACCTGGAAGGGTATGTGCAGGGATTGGGAATAACGTAAATGACATGGGTTGAGTGAGCATGAAAGCATTTTAGTTAAGTTCAGAAAGGAGGAATGTTTAACAATTGTTGAAAAAGTTAAGGAATTTAGATTTCATTATTTTTTGTTTTATTTTAAAAATGGAGTCCCCATGTGCAGATTACAAGTGGCTACCAAATAAGATGTGTATCTTTTTAAAAAAATTTCATGGATGTCAGACCAGAGTTCCTTACAAATGCAGCGCTGTGCTACAATGGAGTAGCCACACATTGTTGGTTTCCATCCTGGAGGACACATCAGGGATTTGAAATAAAAGCACCAAATTCAGATTCAACTCAGACTCAACCATCACTCTGCAACTGAGCAAAGAGTGTACTTTCCTCATGCCTGCCAAACTAATGGACCGATGGGACATGGTACAGGTGTTCACCCAATATGAGCCATAGTGGTCCGGGGCTGCCTCCTCATTGCCAGAGGGATACTGTGGACACCACTTTGAGGTCACATTGTCGTATTTGGGCAATATAGTTTAAAAGTGGCTGAGTCTAAAAAAGAGTGTTGTGGCCTGGCCAATGTGGCTCAGTGGTTGAGTGTCATCCTATGAACCAAGAGGTCACAGTTCGATTCCTAGTCAGGAAACATGCCCAGGTTGCAGACTAGATCCCCAGTGTGAGGCATACAGGAGACAGCCGATCAATGATTCTCTCTCACCACTAATGTTTCTATCTCTCCTTCCCTCTTCTTTCCTCTCTGAAATTATATATATATATATATATATATATATATATATATATATATATATATATATCTACACTAATAAAAGAGAAACATGGTAATTAGCGTACGACCGCTACCCTTCCCATTGGCTAATCAGCATATCCTTATGCAAATTAACTGTCAGCCAAGATGGCGGCCGGCAGCCAGGCAGTTGGAAGCGAACAGGGAGGCTTGCTTGCTCCCGTGACTGCAGACTGCAACGTTCCCCGCCTGACTTGCCGGCCTCTGAGCTGGCAGTTTGAAACATTCTAACAAATATAGCCGGCTGGGATCTCAGAGCTGAAGTTATACATTGTTTCGATTATAGAACGGCAAACAAACCAGCAGCAGGAAGCCTCAGAGCTAGAGCCAGAGCTAAAGCTGGCCCAGAAGAAAAAAAGAAAAGAAAAAAAGGAGTGGTTGGGAGCTTCCCGCCAGCCTGAAAGCAGTCAAAACCGCCAGCCTGAAAGCAGCCCTCAGCCCCTCACCCACACTGGCCAGGCACCCCAGTGGGAACCCCCACCCTGATCCAGGACACCCTTCAGGGCAAACCAGCCGGGCCCCAGGCCTCTATCCTATATAGTAAAAGGGTAATATGCCTCCCAGTACCGGGATCAGCGGAGCCGCAAGGCCTCCTGGCACCAGATCAGCATGACAGGGTGCAGCGCCCAAACCCCCTGATCGCCCTGCGGCTCTGTGTATGACAGGGTGTGGCGTCCCAACCCCCTGATCGGCCCTGCTCTGTGTGTGACAGGGGGTGGCGCCCCAACCCCCCCCCCCCCCCAAAAGGCCCTGCTCTGTGTGGTGACAAGGGTAGAAGCCATAAACCTCCCCCATCGGCCCTGCCCTGAGTGGTGACAGTGGGCATCGCCCCCAACCCCCTTGATCGGCCCTGCTCTGTTGGGTGGATAAGAGGGCGGGCGGCCCCAACCCCCTGATCCACTCTGCTGTGTGTGTGACAGGGGGCGGTGCCCCTAACTCCCCTATCGGCCCTAC
>NW_005871135.1:1179909-1210430 GCF_000147115.1 Myotis lucifugus
TCTCTCTCATCACTAATGTTTCTATCTCTCTCCCTCTTCTCTCCTCTCTGAGATATATATATATATATATATATATATATATATATATATATATATATACACATAGAGAGAGAGAGAGAGAGAGAGAGAGAGAGAGAGAGAGAGAGAGAATTGTGTAGCACCAGGTTCAAAGACAGAATTAGACATGCAAGAGATTTATTTGGGAAGAAATACCTATGAAAGGTAAAGGGGAGGGAGCAGGAGAAGGCAAGGAAAAGATACCAGGAAAAGAGAGGAAGAAGAGCACATTGTCTAAGCACATCTCAGACTATAGTTGTTTAAGGAGGTGTCAGCAAGGGTCATAAGCACCCACTAGAGGACTCCTGCCTCCCACAGGAATGGGCTGGCACTAGTACCTTCCCTGTACTCAGTCCCTGGCTGGAAGCATCCCCTAGGCAGTGGTCTCAGAGGGGATGGGTCCAGTTGGGCCATAAGTGGGCCATCTGTAAACTGGTTCCCCATATCAGTAGCTTCCAGCCATGCATTTCCATGGCTACCACAGCGAATTTTGGTCTAGATATAGTTATTGTTTTAACCTGGCTCCTCTGGCTGTTCAATGTCTTAAAGAATTATGGACTTGTAACAAAAGGGAGAGGTAGACATAATGGACTAATTCAAAGCTTTTTCCTGGGCCACATTTTTAAGATAAAATCCAGAAGTATCAGGTGCCAGCTTTGGGGCATTCCATCAAGCGCACTTTGGAACCACTATTACAAGCTCCAGTGTGATAACATTTTATGTGAATTTGAATTCTGCAAATTAGAAATACCATCATATAAAATATCAATAAGTCTCACTTTATGCACAATATTTAACACTATGTGACTCACTTAAATTAAAAACAATTCATCACGAATTTCATAACTTCAGAGTCGGCTCTGTGAGTTATGAACTGTGTCTTCGGTAGGGCCACGGAGCAGCACGGCTGTAGCTGTGAAGCAGGGAGACCTGGCGCCCTGCATCAGCATCGGTCTTGAATTACATGATGCTTTTAAAGTTATGGTGTTTGCCCACAAAAAATTAATGAATCTTCTTTTACTCCTAGAAAGGTGACAATGTACAGGGACAACTATAATGGTAAAGCGAGAAGAAAACACACAAATAAATTATGGATAAAACTTGCAGTGAACCAAGAGGTGAAGGAAGGAGAACAGTCATCAATTAAGGGAGTCTATAGGGCCCAGAATTAGGATTTATTAATGCACTCTCTGCGATCTATTTTGCCTGACTGGACCTCCTAGAAAGGTGAAGAGGGGCAGGGATCCACGCGTCTAGTTGATGGGTGCTCACTGACAGGGAAGGGACTCGGAGGTGCATACCTTTTCAGACCGGAGGGACTTATGCAGCTGGTAATTGGGCTGCAAGTGGTGGAAGGTGGTCTATAGGATCAGAAACTCCTAGATTGGGTCAGTGCAGCAGCAATTTATAAGCAAGAGTTACAAAACATTTCACCTCAATGAGATGGCTGAATTCTTGCTGTTACTAAAGTGAATTAGAGAAAGGGGGGAAATATTTTTTAAAAAGGTAATCATGGTGTCTCCCTGGGACCAGATCAGATAGCAAAACTCAGACTGAAACTCCAGATAATGTGTAAGACTTTGGAGGTGCTAGAAGCTCCTGAATTTAGACCCCCACCCCCTAATGTGACCAAGGAAGACACAGAGAAGTGGTTTCAACTCCATCAGCGGATGCTTCAGTGATAGCTAGAAGCTGCACCTCCGAAATCTCTTCCACGAGGAAGAAAATGGTCCCCATGGAGAATGTCCCTGAGCATACCGTAGACCCAAGCACGGAATGGACACTGACAGGGACAAACTGAAGGTGACGAGGAACACCAAGTGGTCCACCGTTACCGGGACAACAAATTTGATGGGCACCCTCTCTTCCTTCCTTCTCAGGATGAGCAGAATCATGACTGGGAGGTGACTGTGTCTCAAAACCAACATGGCTGCTAATCTGCACTTGTCTAAGTTGCCCACATCTAGGTTTATTAGACATAACTTTAATGGATACCGTCAATGGTCAGTCTTTAGAGCAGCGGTTCTCAACCTGTGGGTCGCGACCCCTTTGGGGGTCGAACAACCCTTTCACAGGGGGTCGCCTAAGACCATCGGAAAACACATATATAATTACATATTGTTTTTGTGATTAATCACTATGCTTTAATTATGTTCAATTTGTAACAATGAAATTGGGAGTCACCACAACATGAGGAACTGTATTAAAGGGTCGCGGCATTAGGAAGGTTGAGAACCACTGCTTTAGAGGATCCCACTGCACCCTAGAGGAGGATGAGAAGAAAGGTCAGGATACAGGGACTCAGGCTGTGGACGAGAAGGTTCTATGCGTAGTGCAAACAGACGTGGTGTTTCTTTCTTTGAGGAGGTTCTTAAAAATTTCACGAAAGTTTTGTAATAAAATGTAAGTATTCAGAGCCTCTCTTACTTCCTGCCCTCTCAGAGAGTGATGCTCAGGGTTTAATGGGTGAAATGAAGCACTGGAGGAAAAGGAGGGATCGCCTTGTTTTAAACTGAAAAGAGGAGAGAGACATTCTTAGGATAAGATGAGAGATCCCTAGAAGAGGGGTGAAGTTCACCATGGGCCAGATTTTGAAGAGTTTGGGGCCGCTGAAAAGAGAAAACATTTAGAGGCAGCTGCCATTCAGTGTAAACTTAAGAAAAATACATTAAGAAAAAACTCCTTTAAGGAGTTTATCTTTCTTTGGGGTTATGCTTGGCATTTACTTTTTGAGTTTATTAAATATTTAAATATCATTTTTAATTTTCAAATATTTGTCCATATGAAATTAGAGTTTCTTCGGAAGGTGACACTGTGGAGACGCAGGCCCTAGACTATTCCAGCTTTATCTTGGTTATGCTGGCACAGTGTTCCGTTATGCATCTATCTTTTTCCAATGAGAATTAATTAAAGCGTAGATTATCCAAATTCCATTCTTAACTGGAAATGTCCACTCTAAATTAAGGGAAAGTCAAAATATTGGAAAAGCAAGTCAGCTGTGTAAAGACTTAGAAACAGGATTGGAATGGAAATTGCCAGGGTTACCAGGGGTTTAAAATCAGAGCCTCAGGATTGGAAAGGGCACTATAAAATCATCACGTTCAACCGCCAAGCCAGCCAGCATTCGCCTATGCAATGAGTGTGACAGATGGCCTTCCAGTGGGGCAGGCATGTTCACCAGGGCAGCCAAGTCTGTGCTTGGACAGCTCTTGTCATTATAATGTTTCTTGTATTTAACCCAAATTTGCTCTTGTGACTCATAATTATTGGTCTTCGTTCCCCCCTCCGGGTGCAGTAGAACATGGCTGAGAAGACAGGTCCCACCATTTACCAGCTAATGACTTGGGGTAGATTGTTAACATGAATAATAATAGTCGATTTCTTAACTTACACGACAGACAGAATAACTCCTAAACTGTAGGCTTATTTTGAGGATTAATATGATAATGGATGGAGGAGATTCAACACAGTGCTTTATACTTATGTTCCAAAAATATTTCTTTAAACAACTGTATCCATGTTACTAATGCAAATGTTACCAGAAAGTCAATATTGATGCCAAAAGATTCCAGGTTTATCTCTTTCCTGTGAAAATTTACCTTTCTGGCCTTATGTTGATTCAAGTAATGATTATCCAACTTGGAATGAGTCTCTGACCCTATAAATTCTGGTTGTAGGTGTCCATGACCTTGACGTAGCATTCTGGTTCTGACCATTTGAGTCCCCAAACCATCTCTCTCTGTTTTGTATGCTCTGCCACTGGAATCCTAAGTGCACAACTCCTTTCTTGCTTCACACTGTGACTGTTGGGGCACGAACAATCATAGTTCCGGGCTGATCAGTAAGGACTGAGACCTTCCCCTGGATGTCCATATCCAGAATGCTATGCACTCTTCATGTTCTGCACAGCCATGTCCTCAAACCTGTGCATATTTAAATCCAATGAGGGCATGGCTTCTTCGCCTACCCTTTGAGGCTAGGGCTTAGATCAGTGATGGCGAACCTATGACACGCGAACTCATTTTTTTGGTTGATTTTTCTTTGTTAAGTGGCATTTAAATATATAAAATAAATATCAAAAATAAATATCAAAAATATAAGTCTTTGTTTTACTATGGTTGCAAATATCAAAAAATTTCTATATGTGACACGGCACCAGAGTTAAGTTAGGGTTTTTCAAAATGCTGACATGCCGAGCTCAAAAGGTTCGCCATCACTGGCTTAGATGCTTCTGGGAGAAAAGTTAGACATCAGCCAGATGACCATGTATTTATTTCTACCCAAAGAGCTACATGAAGGGATTTGGTTAGGGGACCATGACAGACAAAGCCCAGATTCCTCTGCAAGAAAGGAGTGGCTACTCCATTGCAGGAAGCATTGTCAGCAAACATCCTCCAACTTTCACCTTTACAGTCAGCCTCAACTGCAGGCAGCAACCTCGCTGAGGTCCTGCCCATCCTTGGGCAGCCCACATGCAGTGACTGACTGCGGGGGCGTGGGGGTGGGGGGTGAAGGCCTGACCATCTCAGCCCAATGTGGGGACTCTGATGGGCAGAGCTCACTCCAAGGCTCCCTGCCATGGTACAGAGGCTCCACTCTGCATCTACTCTTCTTCTTTCACGGATGCTAATTTCTAGGAAAGATCACGTTCCCCTAACTCTGTCAGCATCAGCTTCAGAAGAAATCAAGCAGTGACAAGGGCTACATGAATAAGAAGTTTGCTGTTTTGGGTTTTGTTTCTTTTAGAAATCACCTGGGAGAAGGGGGTAGGGGGCGGCAAGAGAGAAGGCATGTTCTTTCCATCCTGTGAGATAATTGGATTTGAAAAGACACAGTTACAATAGGAAGGAAAGGTGCTCGAGCAGAACTTGTACAGCTCCGGGCTAACTCTGCTCTGAAGCCCGTCTCATGAAGTTGGACTTGTGGACAGGTCCTTTCTCCCCAACAGTCCCCCGGGACCAAGGTCCTGCTCAGACCATCACCAGGTGAGGATAGCGATGCCAGATGAAGCAGGGACACCGAGCAGACTCCTTAAAGGGGAGGGAGAGTACGTGGACTTCCTCCTAAACATCACCACTCTGATTCTGGGGGAATACCGCAGAACCAGCTTAGAATAACTGGAACCTGAGCACTGAGATTTGTGCTGTCATATTTGTACACACTGGTTGGTGAGGTGTGAGATATTTGGATTGCAATTATAGGAGTTAATGTGCTCTGTAAATATGCCGCATAACTGAAGGCAAGTGAAAATAAGAACAAGAAGAAACCAATAGGCAGAATAAGTACATAAATGCCAAGAATCTATTGTTTAAATCAACCCCAAGGATTAGCAGTTTTCAACAACTCCCTGTCATTTTTCTGAGGTCCCTCTACCTTCCAGAAATCCTTTATAGCTCTACCCATAATGTCCCAAACTGACTTAACTGAGGTTTAGAATAAGGCAAAAATGAAGTTCAAAAGAAGATATCCATGAGACTCAGAAGAATGAAACTGAAGATCTATGAATTTCCAATCATTAAATACAGATTCCCTGTGTGATATAAACTGTCAGTGTTATGATGTCATAGTGTAGTCTTATTTCAAACTTAGGAAACCATTTCTCCTCTGGAATTAGGAATCTTTACTGAGCACTACAATAACAGTACAGGACTGAAGAAGGCAGGGTGTATATTCTGCAGAGGCTGATTAAGTAAGCCTCAAGGACACAGAAGTAAATGCACTGTGATCTGCTCTCTGCAAAGGTCCTGATATATTTAGATTTTCATTAAGATGGGCTGAAACACAAAATCTCTTCAGTTATCCAGGAATTGTAATTAAGCACTTCCTAAGATTCCTACTTAATCAATGCTCCCCCCCCATATTTGGTTAATTGAACTGTCAGCCTCTACTGTGGTCTGGGGTATGTGGGTACTTTGGGCAAGAAACATCAGGGCATTCAAACTCATTTCCCTCTAAAATAGCCTCCCTATTTTGGCAGTAAACACTCATCTTCTATGTGAAATACACCTTCAGTTGACAGCCACACGTTAAAATATAAGTTTTAAAATAAAAATAAAGAAGGCTGAAGTAGTGAGATATTTATTTTTTTAAATAAAGTTTTTGGAGTTAAAAAGACCTAAATTTTAATTGCTTCTCTTTCAGGTGATAGCTAACCTTAGTGAAGTTTTTCCTCAGTTTATTTCTCTGTCAAGTGGAGCTAATTTTAATTGATACTTTAAGCATTGTTGTGAGAAATTACAGGTAATGTTTGGATAGCACCAGACACCTAGTAGATATATAATAATTAGTTGCAATTGTTTTCATATTTATTATTGCTATTACCTTTATTCTCATTGTTCTAGATTGCAGTCGAATATAAAAAAAGTTATCCTAATTCCAAGCATATGAGATGACCTCATGATGCTCACAGTATTGATATGTCTATGTTTTGTAAGTGTACTATCAAGTGGAGAACAAGCGATGTGTATGGCCAACACAGTAGGGCTGTCTGCAGAGTCTCTCTGTCCTGCTGCTCAGCCTCCCCTTGAATGGGAGTAGGCTGACCCTACCTGAACTATAAGGCCCTTGGGCCTTCGAACCATTCACTTCAGGAGGTGCTGTCATCTGCATGTCTACTTGGGTGATGACAATGGTCCAGCCAACCTTTCCTTTCTAGATACCACTACCGCTACCACCAAGTGGGGAAAGTGGAGTTTATTTGTCCATTAGACTTCTGGGGGTCCTTTAAATGCACAGAACCCTGCTAGCTTTGTGGGATACACTAGGAGACAGCCTATCCATGATTTTTCTCTCTCACTGATGTTATTAAGACATAGCACTCACCCTCAAATAACGCACAAATAAAGGTGAGAGACAACAGGCTTCGAAAAACAAAAAAAATGTGTTTAAAAGACAGATTTAAAAATTACAGACACCAGCAGTCTAATTCTGGTTTTTTCTTTAATTTAGCTACTTAGTTTGGGCAAGTAATTTGATGGCTCCCAGACTCACATTTCTTTTCTTTAAAATGGGAACAGTACTGCCTGGCTGGTGTGGCTCAGTGGTTAAATGTCAACTCAGGAACCAAGAGGTCACAGGTTCAATTACTGGTCAGGGAACATGCTTGGAGTTGTGGGTTCAATCCCCAGTAGGGAGCGTGCAAGGAGACAGACAATGGATGATTCTCTCATCATTGATGTTTCTATCTCCCTCTCCCTCTCCCTAAACCCCCTCTCTAAAAATCAATTAAAAATATAAAAAATAAATATAAATTGAGAACAGTAAACACCAGTGGTCATCAGGAGGACCTCATGAATTAATGTAAAAAATTGCTCAGCGCACTGTTTTTACACGTAGTAAGAGGATAGTACTAATAGCAGTAGTAACAATGAGAAGTGATTATGACAGCAATATGATTATTTGTATTATTATCAGTTCGAAGTGTCTGAAGCAGACAGCACGGGGATGGGGGGAGAATACTGAAAACTGAGTCAGAAGTCAGCCAAGTCCAGATTAGGAAGGGTTTCGCAGAGCCAGAGGGGGCTGCGGAGGATCATTTCAGAGTTTATAAAGAGGAATTTTAAACAGAAGAAAACGGCCTAGCCTTCCACTCCTGAAAGACTGCCTGCCCCTGGGGGCACTTTTCAGTGCCTGCAAGCCCAGGATCAGTGTGTCCTCAGGACCCACACGTGTCCCCCTCCTTGATGTGTCATGAAAAATTAAAATGTGGACAGTTCAGTCAACAGAGTGTCTGTGAAATTAATGAACCCCTTCGCCTTCAACACCTGGTAATTATATCTTTCAATTAAGCCAACTCTCTAGCTGTCTATAATGTTATAAATTAACTCACAGCCTTACAGCTTTCTAAGCAGCCCGATCTTTTCAGGCCACAAACTTAAGAGGCCCGAGATAAAGGGTGAGGTCAGGGAAGGCAAAGGAAGGGACCCATTCTGTCCTCTTCTGCTTGTACAGAGAGACTCTGGTTTCTCCCCACTCAGCTTGGCCACCAGAACCAAGAAGGTACTTTTTTGTCTAACTGATCATCAGTTTGGATGGTATATATTTGAGCATGACTCACTGAAAAGGGAGAATGGAAACAATGAAGTCTGTTGTTGAATCTAGTTCATATAAACTCATTCATCCATGACATTTCTGAGAGCAAGGAGATTTTCTAGAGTTAGAAGAAATTATGTTCTCTGAGGCATAGGTCATCTCTGTCATGAAAAGGAAAAAAAGAACTATGGTTTCAAAAACATCCAGTTCACATATATATTCACCAATTCTTCCTTTCACAGACAATTGATCAGTTTTAAATACGTACAGTCTTAAGTATGAACATTATGATAAAGAAAGTACAGGAAGATTTAAGAGGATATAGTAGAGGTTCTTTACCTGAGCTGAGACTCAGTTATTCTGAGAAGTGGTGTTTGCACTGGACCCATGGCACTGAGAGGTCAGGGTACAAGTATTAGGAGATTTCTGTAGTCAGGCAGGGGGAGCATGGGAAATTCAGGGAACAGGATTCACAGAGCTGGAGCAGAGAGGAAGACAGTGAAGTCATGTAATAAAATAAAGGGTCACACTGCATGCAGTCTTGTAATGATGCTCAGGAGTTCTGAGTCTTGTCTTAAAAGTGAAGATAAGTCACGTATAACTATTTTGAAGAGTTTTCACAACCCTCACAGTCACGTATTTTTCATGTTATCTCTGCATGATCACTCTGCATGCAATGGAAGGAAGTGTTTGGAAAGCAGTACGACTGTAAATAGAAAGACAAACTTGAAGATTCTTGCGAAAATCCAAGAGGACTAGGATAGAGACAGTGGAGATGGAAATGTCGAGATCCACAAAGGAGGTAATTGATTGGATGCCTGTGGTGAGGAGAGGAAAACTTAAAACTGACTACTAAGTCTGACAAAGAGAAACAACTACTGTATAATCTTACTTATATGTGAAATCTAAAAATGTAAACTTATAGAAACAGATTGGCAGTTGCTAGAGGCAGAGGGTCAGGCTGGGGAAATGTACAAACTTCCAATAATAAGATAAATATGTCCTGGGGATGTAATGTGTAGCATGGTGACCCTAGTGAACAATACTGCACTATGTATTTGAAAGCTGCTAAGAGTTCTCATCATAAGAAAAATAATTGGAACCATGTGAGGTGACTGATGCTAACTAAACTTATTGTGGTGGTTATTTCACAATGTGCTATCCTATATAATAAAAGAGAGACATGTAAATTGGCCATACCTCCATGATGCCCACCAGCCAATCAGGAGTGAGTATGCAAATTAACCCAACAAAATGGTTGGTTAATTTGCATACACAGGTACCGGGCAGAGAGCAGAGCCCGGCTGAGAGCAGAGCAGGAGAGCTGGCAGAGAGTGGAGCAGCTTGGGGAAATTGGCTCCCCAAGCCTCAAGACAGAGAGCAGACAGGGAGAGCTGGCGGCTTGGAGGACTTGGCAGAGTGGGAGTCCATGGGATGGAGACAGAGCAGGAAGGGAAAACCAAGAGCACTGGGAGCACCAGGAATTCTGGGAATAGTTTTGGTGGCAGCCCCAGGACCAGAAGCAGAAGCCCAGAGCACGGGGAGCACCAGGAATGCTTGGAATCATAGTTCTGGTGGCAGATGGATCTCCTAGACACTAGAGCAAAGTGAGCCTGGAGCAAGTTACTGTTGTGGTGGGGGATGGAGGGAAAGCAAAGGTGAGAGACATAAGCAAAATCAGAGTGTCTAGGAAAAATTAAAGGGAAGATATCCTAAAACTTCCAGGAAATCTCCACCAATGAAGCAAAGAAAAAAAATGCCTCTATTATTCTGTGAGCAACAAACCAAACTGGGTTGGGGTCTCAGACAATTTGTTCATATGACTGCAAAGACAGACAGAAACTCCCAGATTGGAGAGGGCTCCCCTGAGGGCTCCCAGATTGGAGAGGGTGCAGGTCGGGCTGAGGGACCCCCAAACCCCCCAGTGTATGAATGTCGTGCACCGGGCCTCTAGTATAAAATTATAATTGGCTGACATGTATAGCGTATTTCCTCTGGGCCAGGCACTGCAGTAAGTGTGTCACATGCATTCATCACTAGTAATGATGAAAACATCTAGAGGATTGTAACTCCATCTCTGTAAAGATGCGAGAAATTAATATCTTAGAGATGGCAAGTGAATTATCTAAGATCTCAAAACAAAAAAAAATCCAGAAAATGGGATTGAAAGCCATAGCTATTTGAATCAGTAAATTTATACTACACAGATTTATTAGTTTTGAATACACTCTAAAATAATGCTTTCTTTAAACTTTTCCTGTAACTAGGGGTTTCCCCTTAATTCAGACTTGACTTTTTTTTTATATTGGAGGTTCCACATCCTTTGTGCAAGTCAATAAACATTCTGGAGAATACATTGATGAGGTTACAGTGAGAATACACCT
The DNA here is from genome assembly GCF_000147115.1 of Myotis lucifugus. Lineage (NCBI taxonomy): Eukaryota > Metazoa > Chordata > Mammalia > Chiroptera > Vespertilionidae > Myotis > Myotis lucifugus. The sequence continues at coordinate 1,190,382 of NW_005871135.1, forward strand.
TGTATGTCTTTCATGAGCTGGAGGAAATGGCTGTATGAAAGGATTATGGTTAATTCTTTCTTTTTCCCTCCCCCTAAGAAAAGGCAGGATCTGTTTTTATTTGAGGACAATGTGAGAACCTAGTTACCTTGCAGGACACGTGTTGTGGGCAGCCACAGGTTTCAGAAGCAGATGGCATGTGCTAAACAGTGTATGTATGAATTAGCTCTGGGAATAACTTCTGTTCAGGGTATAAAAGAAATTAGGAGGTGAATCAAATTAAAATAGGCCTATACAAAATGGTACTCTTATGCCTCCTTTTCGTACTGTTTGTGTGTGTGTGTGTGCGTGTGTGTATACTGCACACACACACGTGCACGCACACATAAATCATCTCTATCCCTTGTCTTATAAATCTACTCTGTATTCCAAACAAGCCAAAATGATTCTTCCTTACCATTGAAGGCACTGGACTAACAGACACATCTATGGGAGTTCGGTCCCATTTGAATATACCTGATACATAATGTAAGACCTTGTGAAATTCACTTAACATTTCCCCCTTTTTTAATTTACTTTTTTTTCATCCTCACTCAAGAATATGTTTATGGATTTGAGAGAGAGAGGGAGGGAAAGAAGAGAGAGAGAGAATGAGAGAGAGGCAAAGAGAGAAAAACATGGATGTCAGAGAGAAACATGGGTTGGTTGCCTCTCATACATGCGGGACCAGGGATCAAATGCACAACCTAGGTATGTACCCCAACCAGAAAGTGAACCCACAATCTTCCCCCAGCGATCAGTTGGAAGAGACTTGGAGAGTGTTAAATTAGCAAAGTGGTATAAACAGCATGCCTATATTATCTAGTCTTCCTTTCCATAGAAAAGAGATTATTACAATGATATCACTTGATTAAGGTTCTACAATAAACCTTACCGCTAAACTTTATCCTCCCACACGTGAGTCCCTGGAACTTCCCTTAAGACCCCATGAAAGGGACCCATTTCCACCGGCAACAGGAGGAATCCTTTTCCCCCAACTACAATAAAGCTCTCACGAACCTTGTCTTTGTGGGTCTTTGCCGTGGAGAAAGCTATGAGTGCATTTCAAAGTGATTAATCTTCCTCCCCCTCTGCCAAAGCCTTAAGGGACTCCTTTTCACATTTTCAGCCCAAGAACCTGATGGGGCTCACAAGGAAAAACCCCAAATGTGTGGGGATGCCCCTAAGACTACAGGAACCAGAAGTTTCCCACTCGTATGCTCATCCACACTGTCTCCAGAGGCTCATCAAAATGACTACTATGTGTTCCCACCAGTTTGTGGCCCCAGTAAGCAGAGCTGTTATACCTCTCTCAGCATATAGATCTAGTCTCTGCAGATTTCAGTGTGGAGGCTTACCCTGCAACCTCCCCTCTCTGCTGATTCCCCCCAAAAAGTCTTTGATTTTCAGTTTGTCCAGGGTTCTCGGGTAAGAATAAGAGTGTTGTGTTAAACCAAACTTCCGTGGCCAAAAGCTTTTCTGAAGCAAAGGGTTTATTGAGCCAAATGTTAGCCACAAAGGACCAGGTCCTGGGGCAGCAGTCTGAACCGCCCGCAGCAGGGCTGGGTGGAAAAGACCAGCGTGTCCACTGTCCTGTAGTTGATGGGCTCTTTTACACACACAGTTTGGCAAAGGCTGAGGTTAGCTGTTTTGAAAGAATGTCCACTGGCTATAGATAAAGGGGTGGGAAGGTGAAGTGATCCTAGTTCTGGGATAACTGCACACTCTGTAAGGAAGTCGTGTTTCTACTTTGGATCGGTGCTGGGCAACAGTTTGGAAAGTTCCAGTGCAAGCAAGCAGCAGAGGTACCTGGGCCCAGGATTGTTGGTTCCCCGTGGTCAGCTACTCAGCTATTCGCTTTAGCTAATCAGAGAAAGAGCCACCGGGAACTTAATTCATACGTTCGGGAAAGTAAGCAGTCTTTGTTGGCTTTGCCCTGCAGTTGTTAAGTGATTAACCTCTCCTGTCTCTTCCTTCCAACCCCCTCCTGGCTGCAGTGACTTAATTTAGGACATCTCAGAATTCTCTCCTTGTCTGTTGACTTTCAAGCTCTTTACACATTGGAGTTGAAACCAGAAGTCTCCTCTCATTAGGGTTTTAAATTGCATTTTATAGAAAGGAACTTCTATATTTTTAAGAAATGTGCTGAGTTGGGTCTGTGACATTTTTTTGTATGTTGTTATTTTCCCCCCTGTCCCTTTTTGTTGGTAGATGCTACCAATGCTGTGTCATTTCAATGAGGTTTGATTGGTGGAAGTGTACTTTAATTGTATATTTATCCCTGATATCTAACATGAAACTTAGCATGTGCTTGATAAATCTATACTAAATGAATGAACTACATCCAAAGTATCCATGATTCATCTCAAAGTCCTTGTTAGGAAAATGCAAATCTTTGGTATCCAAAAGCTTTCAATGGGATACTGACTGGAATACTAATAACAATGATACAAATAGTTGCATTTTTCAGCATTTACTAGGGGAAATTCACAGTGAACATGTTGTAACACGTTAACTCAATTAGTCCTAAACAAAACGCCCGCCATACACTTGAGGAAAGTGAAGTCCAGAGAAGTCCACTGAACTGCCCAGGTTTTTACAGCTAGTTAATAACAGAGCCAGATTTTAACCCTAATCTTTACAAACTCTTACAAACTCTGCCCTTAACCATTACCCTTTACAACAAACAGTTCTGTTACTAGTTGGTAGTGGCAAATGCATAATAATAAGCCATCAAAAGAATAATAATTGGACCAGCTGAATGACCAAAGAACTTCATTAGAATCAGGCTGCACCATGTGAAATTACAAAATAGCCTTCAACTTGTTGAAACTCAAGGTTTCATCTGGAAGAAATAAATAAAGTAACCCTTTTTATGTCCCTATTAGGATTAAATGTGATTTATTGCATTTAATTGGTAGTAATTTTCTTGCTTATAGTGGCTTAGAGAAAATGGAAATCACTAAGACTGTCTGACCTCCCTTTAAACATTTCACTTCCTTATGTGTTTTCTCTGAACTTTTTTGTTTAATCTCCTGGATTGAAGGTTCATGAGGCACCAACTCTATTGGGTTGACTAAAGGATAAAGAAATGAGATGTATTAATATGAAGCCATATTGATCTGGTATTTTCACAAGCTGATCTGGAAGTGACTTTACTGGCCCTTGAGACCATCATTACAAGCCACACTGTTGTGTCTCACACTATTTTTTAAATGTATTTTTATTGTTCAAAGTATCACAGATGCCCCCCCCCCCCTTTGACTACCTCCACCCCACACTTGCCTCCCCTGTAAGCCTACCTCACTATTGTCTGTGTCCATGGGTTATGCATATATGCATATAAGTCCATTGGTTAATATCTTTCCATCCGGCCCCTTCCCTCTGAGATACATTAGTCTGTTCCATGCTTCCATGTCTCTGGATCTATTTTGTTTGTCAGTTTATTTTGTTCATTAGATTTCACATATAAGTGAGATCGTGTAATACTTGTCTTTCTCTGACTGGCTTATTTCGCTTAGCATAATACTCTCCATGTCCATCCATACTGTCTTAAAGGATAAGAGATCCTTCTCTTTTACTGTTGCATAGTATTCTATGGTGTAAATGTACCACAGCTTTTCTATCCACTCGTCTACTAATGGGTACTTGGGCTGTAGTATTTCTAGATCTTAGCTATTATAAATAGCACTGCCATGAGCCTAGGTGTGCATACATTCTTTCTGATTCATGTTTCAGGTTTCTGATGACATAATCCTAGAAATGGGATCATTGGGTCAAATGGCAGTTCCATATTTAATGTTTTGAGGAAACTCCACACTGTTTTCCATAGTGGTTACCAGTCTGCATTCCCACCAGCAGTGGACTATGGTTCCTTTTCCCCCACATCCTCCCTGTCACTTATTGTTTGTTGATTTGTTGATGGTAGCCATTCTGACAGGCGTGAGGTGGTACCTCATTGTCGTTTTAATTTGCATCTTTCTGCTGATTAGCAATGTTGAGCATTTTTTCATATGTATCTTGGTCATTTTTATGTATTCTTTGGAGCAATGTGTATTGTAGGATGTGTTCTTATTTAGAACATGGAAATCATAGAGCTAGCTCAAACTGGCCTATTCTGTTTGTAACAAGATACACACTAAGTTGTTTTTCAGAGACAACAGAACAAAACACCCCAAACCTGTGCAGAGGAGAGAATCTTGACCTCTAGCTGCACCCAGAGACAAAGTTTGTCACCCCCATGAAACCAAAGGCCTGGGACATGACTGGAAGCTAAATGCCATAACGCTTTCAGAAGTGAAGTGTCTGTTGTTGAGGAATACCCAAATCTTACTGTAAGTGGCCAAGTCTCAGAGCCCTCCTGTGGAGACCTGCCCCCCATAGCCCTGCCCCCCATAGCCCTGCCCCACACCAGCTTGTTCCCTGTAACCTCTTAAATCTCACATCAAACCTACATCAGGGATTTGAGCTCTGCCTTCGTCCCCTTGCTAGTCAGCCTCAAAATACAGCTTTTTTTCTTTTCTCAAAAGCCGGTGCCATGTATTGGCCTCTATGCACGATAAACAGCGAGCCCTTGGTTGGTAAGTGAACATTCTTTCCTCATTGTGGCAAAAGAGTAAAGATTTTAAAGAGCTCTAAGAGGCAGCATAATGAATGCTAGCTTCTACAGTGAACAGTTCCAAAACTTCAGTCACATAACACAACAAAAAGCTTATTTCCTGCTCACAGACATCCCAACATGTCAGGTGAGCATGAATGAGGCTTTGGGAGAGGAGGCCCAGACCCAGAGCATTTTTTGAAACCAAGGACCAACAGAGGAACTGCAATCTTCAGTTATGTTCAGCGCATGGCACCAGGCAGTGACCTGAGCATTTACATCCATGCAGCCGTTGGGGAACCAGACAGAGTGAAGACCATGCATCACCTTCTCCCTGAAGTCATGCAGGATTGTGTGGGCAAACCTGAGCAGGGCAATGTTTCATCACAAGGCCCTGGTTATCCACAGGTAAAGCTGGGAACTGTAGTTTTGCTTGTGCCCAGAAGGAAAATGAAGCACGTTTTGGAAAAGCATAGCATTGTCTGTATCTCAAGAACCAAATGGGATAATCTCTATAAAACACCTTGCGGTGCCTGGCACATAATAAAACGTCAAAAAATGGTCGCTATTACCACTGCTGGGATTTTAATTTGTGAGAGTATGACACACATTTATGGAACTCAGGTAATTACAGAATGGAACATTTTGTTCTGTGTCAACGCATTTGATTACAGGAACGGCAATGCCATATTACATTTGCATTACATTTTATTGTTTATGAAGCAGTTACATAGATATGATCTCATTTTGTTAGCAGTTTTTCTTCTTCTCAGTATTCAATGAAATAGGTAGATAATATTCCTGTTTTAAATATGATCAAACATGCTCAGAGAATGGTATTATGGGCAAGATACGACAGCTAATAAGTGATAGAGACAGGATTCAAAGCCAGATTTTTTTTTTACTATAAGGCTGAGGTTTAGTTCATTACACCATGCCTCCCAAATCACTAAACTCTAAAACTGTCTTCTATTGTCGAGGGTGTGACTATGATGCCAGCAAACTCTGGGCTATCTGTAAGTTCCAAGCTTGTCCTTTCTTAGGATCATTAAGTTCTTAATAGCATATTTCTTATGTCAGGAGGATGCAAAGTTCTAAAGAAACTAATAGCCCATTTACCTTTGAAATCTTGGCTACCATATATTAAGGAGGACTTTGAAAACTGGGTCATGTCCGGAAAAGAAAAAAAAAACGTGAGAAGTAAATAGCTAGTGGTATATTGGTATTGTATGAAGTAGAATAACAGATCCAGGAAAGCCTCTGATATTGCCTGCAGGTATTATGAAGGACTCCAGGGAAGGGTGCAGTTCTGCCCTCCCTATTGTTAGGATCATTTTTGTATCAGATCTAGGAATCATTTAAGGATACATTTTCCATCTTTAAATTTCTACTGTTTAGTACAGTACCTGGAAGAGACCAGAGACTCAGAAAATGACGGTAGGTGGGCTGAGTATATTTCCGATGTATAGAATAAAGCCCTTTGTCAGACACGGCCCAGCTGCCAAGGTCGGCTCTGTGTAAGGAAGAGATGAGCAAGAGGGACTTCATGTTCATGGGATGGAGTAGCTTATGAGGTAGTGAGTAAATGCATACCCATAATTCCTGCATCAAGTGAGGAACTGCTAATTAATCCCCGTGATCCTCTCAACATTTGACACAAACAGTGTCATTTCATGAAAGACACATGGGTGGCCATGTGGGATGTGATCCTTCATGCACCCACACCTGAGATGCTCATTAACAACACCTGGCGAACTTCTCTTGAGGAGAGCAAGAAGTCTTCCATCAGATCCTCCCAGACTGTCTCATTATGAGCTCAAGTTCTATCCTTGTGCTCCATTTCCTCTTTCTTACCACCCACAGTCTCATCGCCCCCCCCCCCCGCCACCCCCCTGGAAGCTATCTAATTAGTTTGTGAATGTCCCAAGTGTTTCTCTATATATTTTCTTGGCCTTAAAGATATCTCCTGTTAGGTCTTCTCACATTGAAACTCTATGTGACAAAATATCTTTCCATTCCATTTTGAACAAATATTTCCTAAATTTCTCGTGTTCACACATTCACTCCTCCTTCTGCTGCATCCCCACATGGGCGAGAATAAAATTTTCTCTTGACATAATAACTCTAAGTCATTGTCAATTACAGTGCACGTTCTCTGGCTACAGATTGCCATTAATAATATCTATAGGGTTTCCATAGCAGCTATGTGACATTTTCCAAATAGCCTCCATATGTATGATCTTATTTCCCCTCAATAGTTCTGTGAGTTTTAACAGATTTTTAATCAGTTCCATTTGACAGATAAGAAAACTGAAGTCTGTGAGGTTAAAGGACTAACCCAAAGTCACCCAGCTCATTACGGGACATGTCAGAAATAGAATCCACACATTATTTCTGCCCCTGTGCTTTCTCCGGAGGCATGCCAATTTCGGGGTTGCTTTCTCCTTACCTCCATGCTACCTGGTGACAGGACTTGCCTCTGCTTATTCTTCCGTAAAGATTTTTTCTTTTCTTTCTTTCCTCTGTCATGCTTTGAATTGGGAAATTACATACTGGCCATGTAATGACAGGTGAATGGAAACACGGAGACAAACTTGACAGCCTGCATGAGAATCTGTGCATTTCTGCTACAAACTCTGGCTTTAGTGAAAATAGTTTTTCTGTCCTCACTAAATGGTGGACGAAATTTTCATCCTAGGGGCCAGGACCACTGCCTCAGACTTAGTATAAGGGATAGAATGGGCAGGCCCTAGAGAAGAAAGAGGAAGAGGGTCCTCAGATACTCCCTACAATCAGCTCTCACCCATGTCCTGGAGCTTCTCGAGCTAAAATATGTGCCCACCCTTAGTGTAGAGCATAACACTGGCTGTGTATCCTTAGAAGGAAGAGTATGCAAATACACTGAGGAATGGGATTTAACTTAAAAAAAACCATTTATTCCTTAGTGCCCAGGGATGGCACTGTGGGTCAAGCTAGCAGAAAATGTGTCATATGTAGTAAATAATGCAGCTGACAAAGGCTATGGTCTCAGCAAGGACTATTGTGCTGTCCGTGGAGGTGATGGATGTCAACCGTGCCATTTGACCTGTGGTCTTCAATTCTATTCATTGATGAAACCACAACTACTTTCCTACTGATTCTGCCTTGACATTTGCTTATAATGGTTCCTCAAATGTCCAAATAAATTAAACCCATTGTGATTCCATCAACTGTGACCAACCATTCATTTCATTTCTGACTCAAATCTTCTCTGTCTAGACATGCCTATTGTTGACAACTTGAGGTACTTTACACTCCACTTCAGACTCAACTTAAGCACATCTCTTAATTGAGCCATTTTCTCATTTGGAGAACAATCACTTGGTGTCTGCCATGTGTCAAACATACTGCCAGGGCCTGGACACCTCAGGCCAGCCACCACTCCTTACGCAAAGTGGAGCACAGCAGGATCCAGATTAGCTCTTTTTGTGATGCCTAGGATTCGACAAGGTGATTAGTTCTTAGAAATGCAAAACTAAACCAATTCATAAACACTCTACCTGAATTAAGCTTTTACTTTATTATCCTCTTCTGTGTACTTGCACACAGGATTCTCTCTTGAAATAATCATGAGGCCGGAAAATGGAGATGAGACCACAGAATATGGACTCAGACAAGCAGCAACCCAGGTATCAGTTCTGGATTGACCTCTCATTGTCCTTGTAACCTTTGGCAATTTTGCCTCCTGGTGACATAATTTCTCCTTGTGTAAAATAGCTCTGTGATACTCACTTTGCAATGTTTTGTGACAGTTAAACGTGATAACAGAGACAGTGTAGTGCAAAGTCAGGCATATAGTAAGTGCTCAACAAATGCTAAAACTTTATGTATAACTCCTTCATCTTTTTTTCTCTTTACTTCAGGTAGCCATAGGCACTTAAATATTTATGGTGTTCATTCATTGTGTATTTTATTACTTCCCCTGCATTTTACATTTATAATCTTATTTCCCTCTTCTGGTGGGGGACCCATAAATTTTCTATTCAAATGTTTCATTCCAATATATTTCCATATATTTATTTACCTATATGAAAGTCTGAAAAATAGATGGTTTGCAGAGTGGCTATACGACATTTAAATTAAGACAAATCATATTATATTGTAAATATTGTTTCCATAATTTTTTTTCCTTAACATCATATTTTGGGGAATAAACTATGTGCATATGGTTCCTTGTATAGTATAATTTATAATATAAATCTTAGGTATTTGTTTCATTTTTAGAATCTGCTCTCTTATTAATAGACCATAGATTGTGCCCAACTGTTCGCTACCAAATGAGAAAGAAAGGCCATGTACAATGGAATGCACCGCTCTTTGTACACCTGTACAAGCATCTCTGGGACCTGTTCTGAGGAGCAAAACTGTTAAATTTCAGAGTATGGACCAACTAATGGGGCACATGGAACAGGACGTTTTTCCCAAAGTGGCTTATTAGCTTCTCCCATCAGTACTTCATGCGGGTTCCCATTTTGAGCTATAATCATAAGCACGTGGGATCACTTTTTATAATTACTGCTTTCCTGGTTGTGTAAAACCTTATTACAGTTATAACTTATGTTATTCTGATCAGTACTGAGGTGGAGCATCTCTTCTAAATAAGTAGTCTTTCAAGTTTTTTCCTCATGTGCTACTCAAATGATTAGTGCATTTTTCTTTTGGGTTTCATTGCTTTTCCTTGCTCCTTTGTGGGAATTCTAATTAATTCTTTGTCAGCTATGCATCTGGCGATTATCCTCTCTGAGTTGGTTAACCTGCCTATTAACTTTATCTATGGCATCCTTTGTTAAATAATTATATTTAATTTTCATGTATTAAAGTCCATCAATGCTTTCCTTTGTGGTTTATGATTTTGGGGTCTGAATTGTAGAAGTTTCCCCTTATATTAAGGTCATAAAGATACCCACCTCTGAAAGGCTTATTACTTCATCATTCCCATTCAGGAGTTTAACCCATTGGGGAGGCATCCTGGCACAAGTATGATGTAAAGCCATGCTGACTTTCACATCGTTAAAGCCACTGGCTCTGTGTTCCGGGTTGTGGAAAGAGGCACGGGGCCGTCAGCATGGTTCTCTGTATCATCCTGGTCACTAGTTGTGTTTTCTTTCTTTATTTTCTCTGTTAGCACACGCGCGCACACACACACACACACACACGATGTAGGATAATGGAGCAGATGAGAACAGAGATTTTCAGAATCAGAAAAATACAGACTCAGATTTAAATTCTGATTCAGTCCCTCATTATTTCTGTAACCTTTGGCCAGTATGCCCCTTAGGCCTCAATTTCCTCATCTGCAAAATACCTCTGAAATACTCACAATGTTTTGTGACAGCTGGGTGGGCTTCATTTATTATGATTGGATGCATACTTTTGTTATCAGGAGTCATGTTAGAGTTTTTCATCATTATTTGCCCAGCAGGCACAGCAATGCCTGCCTTACAGTAGACTTACATGTATTTATTAAATTATAAGGAAGAGGCCCAGATTCTAGACTATATGTCACTTTAAAAAAAATTTCTTCTGATTTTGCACTTAGCAGTCATACCAGCAAATGTACATACTCCCTAAACCATGGTATGTAACAGATACTGATCTATACTTTTATAGACTTTTTTCCTCATATCAACCCTATGACACAGATGCCAATAATGGCTCCATTTTACAAATGAGAAAACTAAGGCAAAGAGATTCCATAACTTGCCTAAGGTTTCATAGCTCGTAAATGGCAAAGCCCTGATACAGCTGACCCTGTGGCTCCCCCAGGTTTATGTTCATAACCATGGTCTATGGCTTCTTTATGCTAGAGTCTTGAAAACATCTGCAGGATTATTGAGAGCCTGTGAATTGAGGTTGGATACCAGCTCCATCTCCCACTAACTGTATAATCATAAACAAGTGCATTAACTGCACTAAGTCTTTGTTTTATTTTCTGCAAAATAGGAAAACAAATCACCCAGTTTCCTGTAGCTCTTGTGAGGGCTAAAGGAGATAATCTACATGAGGCACTTATTACCAGGCGGTACATTAGCATCTAATATACATTTTTAATACTACCATTATTAACTTGCATATAATTGAAAGAGCTAAGTATACGACTTTATTTTTTTTTGCATTTAAAAATCACAAGGTACATTCAAAATGTAGCATGATAAATTAATTACTTTTTGTAGACATTTCAGATCTGCCAAATGATGTATTTCAAGAAGCATTCCTATACCACCATCTCCACTCTGAACATGCCACTGAATATGTTGGTATCTAATATATGGATATCTGAAGATATTAGTATCTAAGAAAAGGCCACTTACTCTCTAAGACATTGAAACAGAGGGAGGAAACTAGGTTCTCTTTTTGTCTTTTTCTAACTCTGGCCGTCTCTGAGCCTGTCCTGTGGAAAACTGCTCAGGTTAGCTGGGTCAGAGGTTTCTGGGGCTAAGCAGTGGCCTTGGACTATTTTAATTCTGTTTCTGTTGTCCTAAGAGTAGAGCTCCGTATCTCTCCTTGCTGCCTTTGTCTCTTCTTCCCCTCAACCCGGACCAAGGTCGTCTTGCCCTCTCTGGAGGCCCAAGCCTCCTGCCACTGTTTTAATGGCTCTCACAAGCACAGAGCTGCTTATTGAATGTGAAGTGTCTGTCAGCCACTAAAAGCCTGTGAATTAGTGTCTGTCAGGCAGCATACTTTTATCGAGAAATAGCGTATCCTTGTGAAAAGGCTGACCTGCCACAAATCCGCTCTACCACACTGGGCCATGCCATCCCTGGTGACCCCAGGGAAGAAGATGTCCTACCTGCCCCATCCAGGGCTCTCTTGGGTTCCTGTGTCATAGTCAGGTCCCTCCCAAGCCAGAGGAGGTTTTGAAAGGAGAGGTTAGCCTCAATTTTAAAACTGATTCCCATGAAAGAACATCTTTAACATGCTTTTACTCAAAAATCTCAAATCTCCCCAATTCTCTTAACTCCTTCCTGCTCCGTCAGCTTTATGTTAGGCCCCGAGTGTCTGCACTCTTCTTGGAGGGGCCCAGGAACACACCTGTCCTTTGTGCTTTGAGACATTATGTCCCTGGAGAGTGGACACTCTGCAAGTCATTTGTACTCAAAACTGTGACTTCAGTTTATGGCAGGATGGGATTGTGTTGCGTGTAAAGAAATTTCAGGAATCACTGAGTCCTTGCAGAGGTTGTTATGTGGGGGGAAAGCATTGATTATTTGAGGGATGACCAACTATCATGTAAAATCCTGTAGAACTTTGTACAGTAGTTAGCAGTTTGCCCAGCATTATCCTATCACTTTCTTATTCTACTCTCACCCAATCTTTTGTTTCTTGAAAAGAGCTTGAAAAGTTTTGCTGTGTCCATTTTACAGATGTATAAACTGAGGCTCAGAGAGGAAAAGTGACTTAGCTCGTAAGTGATGGGTACAGAGACATGACCCTGAATCTGCAGCTCCCCATCCTGCTGCTCCTCATTTCTGTAGCAGTACACACTTGACAGCCTTCTTTACTGTGTGTGTTCCCTTGTGCCCCTGGAACTATCTTCCAGGCAATGGTCCCAAGTACTAGGAAAGTAGGATGTTGGACCTACTAGAATCAAGTATCTCAAGCTCTTCCTCCATCTGGGGGGATTGTTTGTGCTGCTAGAGGCAGGTTACAACACTGAAGAATTAAATATTTCCTAAGGAAGATCTCAGCACATTTTTAACCCAAGTGTAGGCATTTCTCTAGGTAGAAGAGACAATGAGACCAGACATGAAAAAGCACTTTGCTGACCAAGGTGCTGGATGAGTCCATGGAGTTAGAGACCTCTCAAAGCAGAATGAGCAGAGCCACGCTCACAAAGGCCTGCAGGGAGCACCTTCAGTGTAACGGGGAGTGATGTAAAGGCAACCGACACCGTGCCTTGAACTCATGTTACCTTTCACCAATGGCAAGCCACTCTTTTGTGGTGGGTCAAAGAGTGATGACATAAAAACTTTACCCAAGACACAGCTCAGGAAGTCAGCAGCAACAAAGAGGATCCATCCTAACATGGCCAAAGGCTGAGAGTAAATTCCTATCTTCTGATCTGCTATTGTGATTAATATTAACCAAACGCTGGTGGGGCTGCTACATTGGAGTGGCTGCCAACCTCTGCCCTTTGTCAGAGAATGACCACGATCTACTGCATCCCATGTAAGAACTTCGCGCTGGTTCTCAACCTTATTTCTCGAGGACACACTAGATGGCCTGTTTGAAATGCAGATTTGGGCCCCATTTCCAGAGATTCTATTTCTGTTTTACTCTACATTTTTCACAAGGGCCCCAGATGATTTTGATGCTGACAGTTTACATTCCACATATTGAGAAAAAAGTGCTTTAGTATACTGACCTTGAATGAAATGACATATTTTAGCAGGGGGGAAAGTCTTGTTAAACTTATGAAATGACATTATTCACATAGCATTTTACAAGGAACTTTTATACATATTCACTCATGTAATCCTCACATCAGCCGCATGAGTTTGTTCAAATAGACAGTTTTATCTTCACTTTGTTTTTCAAGCCATAACTCAGAAAGATTAAATATGATGCCCAAAGCCGCCCAACCCGTCCATATGGAAGACAAGAAAGCAGGTGCCCCTTCTCTAAAGCCAGTCGTTTGGTTCTCCATGTGGGCTGTAGGTTTAGAATTCCCAAATGGGCTTTTAACAAAAGGCTCCTTCTCAACTCAAACCAAAGCAGAGTACCTGAATCAAGAACCTGTTTACTCAAGCTTTGGTGTTTTCTAAAATTCTTCCTTTAAATGATTTGAAAACAGAGATGAAAATCCCATCCTAGAGCGTGGATGATGGACCCATTGATGTAGGTAACGTGCCTAATAGTCAGGAACAGGGATCTCCTCTGGGAGAGGCCACACGAGCAAGTCTCAGCTTTGACTAAGGCCCAGCATCACGGAGGGACTCTGAGCTCTGGGACAGTTGTGGACACAGCCCTCCTCTGGCCTCTCTTTGCAAACATTACTACCTGTTATTAATGCGGCTGCTTCTCTGACTCAGAGAACCTCTCTGCCAGTGAGTACCTTGAGCACCCCCTTTCCTGAACCCCCTCTCTGCACCTATAAGATGACCCCCGCAGAGGAGAAGCTTCAGGGGCCTTTATTTTCTCACTTCCCTGGAAACCGGAAGCATCAGTGGCATTTCTATCCCTTGCCTTCTCTTCCAACCTTGTTGGGGCAGAGCCATAGAGCCATCATGGCAAAGGGCCTGTGCACCAGTGAGCTGTTCTTTCCCCTTTTCTCTATGCAAAGTATTTTCTAATTATAAAGACAATATGCTAATTATTTTATCCCACTTGCTGAGTGTTTATTATATGTCCAGCACTGCACCAACTATTGTATAAGTGTATGTGTGTGTGTGTGTATGTGTGTGTATATAATTGTTGACAGTATTATACATGTCCTCCAATCCCCTGCTACTTTGCCCACCTCCTTCCAGCCCCTGTCCCAACCCAGGCCTTCCCCACAATATTGTCTGTGTCCATTGGCTATACATATATGTATATAAGTTCTTTGGTTGATCTCTTCCCATATCCTCACACCTGTTCCCTGCTGAGATATACAAACAATACTGACAAGAAAATAGAATTAAAGTAAAATTCGTTTCCCCAAACCCATTCTTTTATCATTATGAGGACAGACTTTTAGATATCTATCTCACTGTGTGTGTATAAAACAAAAGTGCAACAAAATACTGGTGACAAAAATTCTGATCACATCAAAGCCATGCTTGACCTTAATCACTGCTCAATAAACACTTGTTGCATTCATTAATACACATAGATACTTACTGGTAACCTATGTCCCACCTATCAAAAATGCTTAAAATACTTTTCCTGCATTTACATATATCTTTACATCATTCCTAAAAAAAACACCTTATAAATCTATTGAATTGATTTGTCATGGTTTATCAAACTAGTTTCCTATCTGAGTAATATTTAGGTTGCTACCAGCCTGTCAATTTTTCAATTTCTCTCTCTCTCTCTTACTCTTATGCAAACTGTTGCTGATAATTTAATTCTATAATAGGGTCGTTGCATTAATGGATCTGCACATTTTCAGTTTGATCTATGTTGCCAAACGGCCTCCAGAAATGGTGACCCCATTTATCCTGCCACCAGAAGGCACTGTCCTTTAAACACCTTCTGCTCCATCATGCATCACAGCAAGTACACCCTATGGATTAGAGGATAAGGGGATGTGAAAAGCAATGTCCTCCTCTCTGTTGGTCCTTTTAAGACAACAGTCTAGAGAGGTTGCACAGGAAGTTATCATTTCTTTAAGATTCAGCTAGGGGCCACACATCTAGAGAATAAGAAAACCAAAACTTTAGGCATTTGGAAAACCGTGCATGTTTTTTTTTTTAATTTTCCACTGCTCAGAACCCTCTTTAATTGAGTTATGGATGAAGGAAAGGGTGCAGTGACAGGGAGATGAGTACATTGCACCTTTTCATGAAAGTTCAATTACCATGCACATTAGATAATGGTTTGAATCTGAACAGAAAGGAGAAGGAAGCTACAAAATGTTGTTTGACCTTGAACCACATACTTGACTTTGAAAACAATTCCTGCATGAAGCAGCAATGGTTTCAGTGGGTGTTGGTATGAAAGTCTTCCACGAGGAAGCTCTCTGGTCTCTTAGTCTTCAGGGCAGAGTGTTAGAGAATTAACTTCCTTAGTAGGACCACGTGAGCTCATGCGCCTTCTTTGAAACCTCTTTCTGTTAAATCGAGCAATTTGCTTTAAATCTCTAGAACTTTTTTTCTTATCAAGAAAATGAAGAAGTGATGATAGACACCTCAAAAGTCTGTTTCAAAACTTCAATTAGCTGAGGCACATAAAACCCTACAAGACTGTTGAGCAAATTCTAAAGCTGTCAATAAACAGGAGGCATCATAAACCACATGCTAAGTAATGCGTATGCAAGGGCACTGCCCTGCAGTCAGACTTTATCACTTACCAGATGTGTGGTCTGCAGCAGGTCACTCTGTTGAGAACCAAGAAGAGCCAGAGAAAACTCTGAATCCTTGTGTTTCCTCTTCTGTGAACTGGCATGAATGGCGCATGCTCTATTCACTTCAAGATACAGTGGGGAGGCTCAGAACTGAAATACAAAAAACAGGCAAATGCCTGTTAGACCTGTCACTCTCCATGGGATGTGAAGGATTTAGAATCGCATTTCCCACAGAACCACTAATGGTCTCTTCTGGCTCTGTCATTGCAGGGTTCCCTGGTTCAAAGATGTGACAGGAGGATGGAAGGTCCAGGCTCACCTGTGCTTGTGTGGGTGTGGGCTCATGTGTCCCAGGGAGAGGGAGGGAGCTAGCAGGATGCTGTGGCTACAGGTGGGGCTAACTCTAGAATCCTGTCACTTACTAGCTGCATAAATGAAGACAATCATCTAAATGTTCTCAGTCTAACTTTCTCCATTTGAAAAAAAATGGTCACAGCAAATGAATTCATGCTACAGTGGGAGGTGGTCATGATCGTGAGCACCCAGCAGGCACTAAAAGAGTACTATTTATTGAGCACAAACTATTTGCCAGACACTAGGTTAAGCACTTGTGAATTCTCTCATTTAATAACTCATAACACTCAATGGGGCAGGTTATAGTTCACATTTTTCAGAAGAGAATAGCGAGGCTGACAGAAAAGAGATGACTTGTGTCAGTTCATAAAGCTGGTGAGTAGACATAGATGAGACTAATCCTAGGTAAATCTGATATACAAGTCAGGAATCTCAACCACTGTACTTCTAAATAATGTTCTAAATGCAAATTCTCCTTTAACCATCCACTTTTAAAGTAAAGCCTATTTCTGAATACCTTTACCTATGTTCTTTCCCCATGCTATAGACAGTATAATTCATGTGTGTGTATATGTGTATATATATATATATATATACACACACACACACACACACATATTGACAAGCCTACACACAGGTAATTATAGGCAATAAGTAGCAATGTCCTGTGAATCTAGGATTGGACTGTCCCTACAAATGGGATAGTCCAATAAGAGTTGTCAGACTATGAAAGAAACATGATGGCAAGGTCTCTGGAATTACTTTAGATAAAAAATAACAATTTCAATTGAAAAAGGTCTTTACTGATTCCCTAGCTCAAAACTATGCTTAACAGAAATCTGCCCATAAATATGTGTTTATTAAAGGACTAGATTCTATATCTTGAAGCATATTGAAGACTACTAAGCTCAAGGGCAGAGAAACTACTGAAATAATCCCTGAGAAGGATTTAGGATTTTCTATGACTTCCAGAATATTTATCCCATCTGTTTTTCCTCCTAATAATCGTTGCATTTCCATGACAGAAAAGGTAACTTGATAGCTGGGGAGGAAGGTGGGGGAAGCTGTACACTTATGGGCCTTGACCATTAGAGAGAAAGTAAATGTGAAAAAAAAATCAATCCCTAAAACTTTAAAAGTATTTAAATGGTTTTCAGGTGAGGAAGGAAAAATAAGTTTACTAAAATATCCCAAGGTCAATGAACATGTAATTAGCCTTCGAAGTCCTGGAACCACGGACTTACTCAAACCCTCTTCTTGCAGGGTTCTTAAAGACCCTGAGTAACCGCTGTTAGGATATATAATGTTCTATGCCAGATTTAAAGGTAAGCTAACATGCCCACCCATGTGTAAGATGAAGACAAAAGAAAAGAATAAGCTTCTAAAAGCTTTTTCCATCAGGCAATAGAAAAAGTGGAGTTGATCAATATCTACCACTGTTTCAATATCCCATTTGATTAAAAGGAGCCATTTTGACAGGAGCTGACCCTCAAAATAAGCAGAAGACAGCTTTACTTTTCCTCCACAGCCCATTTAAGTACAATATGTGAACATATATCTTCCCCACTGTTCCCGTGTCATTCTAGAGCAGGTACCATATTTTTCCTCCAATGTTTAGAGAATAAAGTAGTCCTCTGGTAACTTTCAGCTGCAGAAATGATCTTGTTTCTGTGATTAAAATCTAGGGCTCAGTGCAATAATCCCAAAGCTGCCAACTCTTAGCTAATGTAGAGCTTCTCCTCCTGCAGGTTGATACAGTTTTTATCCCACATGTCTATAGTGGGACTAGGGGACTGTGCACAACTAACTCCTTTTCCCCTATCCCCTCTCCCCCTTGAAGGCTTTGGTTTTGGGCCCCTCTAAGGTGGACTTCAGGGAAGGAGGAGTGAGGTGAAAGCACAGACCTCGGTGGCCAGGAACATTGTCATCTGCACCTTCCTGATACTGAAACCTGTTTTTTTTCTTTCATGGGGACTTTCAAGACCAACAGCAGGAACTTTCTTATAGAGTTGACCCATAGTTTGGGGTTGGAGGGTTGGGAGGGGTAGGCACACACACATTAAAATTGTTCTTCAATAAATGTATCCTTCAGGCTCTCCTTGATCTAGGTCCTTGCAGAAGCAGAAGTTGCTAACACTAGCTGGAAAAACTGGGTTCTGAATTCCACCTATAGTATTCTCTGAAAATGGTCCACTATCTCTTTAACATGTGGGGATTCTGGGTACCTGTAGGTATTTTGGCAGTCCTTGGCATTTTAGATGAAACTGAGATAAATAATGTAAAAAACTGACAACTACGGATAAGAAGGGTTGTGTTGTGAGTGTTTTAAAGATAGAGTCTATCGTGAGCTCGTCAATAAATTTTAAGAAGGCCATTGAGGTCATCCCTCTACTTTCTAACTAGATAGTTACAAACTCAGTGCTTTATAACTTTAATTAGAGTTCAGGTATATCTTTTGAGAAAGTGATGAAAATTAAGGATCTAAACCAGCGGTTCTCAACCTGTGGGTCGCAACCCCTTTGGGGGTCGAACGACCCTTTC
This sequence comes from Myotis lucifugus, assembly GCF_000147115.1. Taxonomy (NCBI): domain Eukaryota; kingdom Metazoa; phylum Chordata; class Mammalia; order Chiroptera; family Vespertilionidae; genus Myotis; species Myotis lucifugus. Next base: position 1,208,921 of record NW_005871135.1, read on the forward strand.
ACAGGGGTCGCCTAAGACCATCAGAAAACACATATATAATTACATATTGTTTTTGTGATTAATCACTATGCTTTAATTATGTTCAATTTGTAACAATGAAATTGGGGGTCACCACAACATGAGGAACTGTATTAAAGGGTCGCGGCATTAGGAAGGTTGAGAACCACTGATCTAAACCCTGGGGAAGCCAACATAAGTACTGATATGTTAGAAAATTTGAGGGATGGTGTATGTAAAACAATGATAACCCACGGTTCATCCACATACTCTGCACAGACATTGGACCTTGACTTGGCTGTTCTTCTTTCCTTTCAGCCTCTGCTCTCCCTTTTTTCCTGCTTCCTTATCCCTTCCTTCCTACTTTCCTCCCATATTTCTTAATTTTTTAAGAGCCATTAGTTGGGGTCATGCAAGGAAGACACTTGTATGGGGTAATAGTGGTGTTTAGGGAGAGGAGAAAAGCCCAAGTGAGGAAGGTGGCCACACAAGGCAGTGCCCAGGGGATTTGGGATTTATGAGATAAGTAAATAGATTGAACATAACGGGAGCCAACTTTCTCAATGCTGGAAAGGGGAGTTACAAATATAGAAAAGGAAAAGCTAACATATTCTTCTAATATATAGAAGGAAAAAATCACAGAAAAAATATATATGTAGGTAGAAGTAACTGTATACATACAATAATTAAAGCAAGGAGCCAAATCCTGTGGAGTTGGATTGGAAATTGTGGACTCAGTATAAGTGCATTGTATTAGTTGTCTGCTGTTGCAGTGACAAATTACCACAACCTTAGTTGCTTAAAAACACACACAAAATATGCAAGCCAATATATTCTAACCAGTTTAGTATTGCTTTAAGAATGTACAAAATGTAATTGTTCAATGAGATTTAGTGCTGCTGAATTGGATTCTGTCATTGGTGAAAAATATAAGTAAAACCCAGAGTTAGACACTGTGTCAATTGAATGGCAATCTTTTAAAATTACATGTTAAAAACTGTATTTTCTATCTGTCTGGTCATAGTTCCAAATGGTTCCAAAGACCATTTCTTGAAAATAAAAATATTGACATTAAAAACAACAACCCTAAAATAAAACCCTGCAAAGCAACATGGTTCTCAAGGGCAAAAATTATGATGTTGACAGGACTAGGATCCTTTCTGGAGGCTGTCAGAGAGAATTCCTCCCCCTGACTTTTCCAGTTTCTAGAGGCCACCCACATTCCCTGGCTCGTGGCCCCTTCACTCCATCATCAAAGCCAGCATCTGTGAGTCAAGTCTTTACACTGCATCTCTCTGACCTTTTGTAGTCACGGTTCCTGACTCCCTTCCTTTGTCCCCCTCTTTCATTTTTAAGGATTCTTGCTACTACATTGGGCCCACTGGAATAATCCAGGTTAACCTCCCTATTGTAAGGTCAGCCAACCTAACATATTTACAAGCTCCAGAGGAGTGGAGAGTTTTCTTGAGGAGGAGGAGGGTATTTTCTCCCTACCATGCTTATGATGTTCAAT
>NW_005871135.1:1210530-1238172 GCF_000147115.1 Myotis lucifugus
AACTGTATACATATATTTATTAGTTCTGTCCTTTGACAGGGTCTGGGCAGAGTAATAGAGGTTACATTCTCCAGAAAGCAGACTTTGAGACAGAACATTTAGTAGGGAGTGCTTTGGAAAAACACTCATGGAAGAAAAAAAGAGAAGCAGGATTGGGGAAAGAGAAAAGTTAAGCTGGCACACAGATCCAATGAAGGCCGCAGCTGACCCCACAAGAAGCTCTGCAATTGGGATGGTAATTAAGAGTATTCCTGATTTGAAGCAAGGAGCCCCAACCTGTAATAATATGTCCCTTATTGCAGAGGTACCTCGGGCCAGATAGACTTCTTAGTCAAAGAGATCCCTGAACGTGTGTGACAGCCAAGGACTCTGCGGGGAAGCACTCTCTGAGCCGCCGGAATCTGTGTGGGATATCGTATCATCCAGCAAAGTAACCACAACTTGTAGCCAGGTGTTGGTTTCAAAATACTATTCTCCTTAAGAGGGACCAGGGATCTTTGAAAAAGTGGTTGATACCAAAGCTTGGCAAGAGACATACAAGATAAACCTAGAATATCTTATTGTGCCAATAGTAAAGTAGAGAATCAGAGAATCATGGGAACATTTTTTAAAAAATGGAGAATCCATCTTCAAGGAGATGCTACTAGCCAAGTCTAAGGTAATTTAAAGAAATACAAATAATAATAAATTATAACACTTTGAATAAAATGGAAATCCATGAGTTTATACAGATATAACTTAAATGAGTAAACAAATGAGAAGAAAAAGTATCTCATTACAGTAAAATGCCAAGTAATAAATTTCAAAGAAAGGATGGAATTTCTAAAAACACTATTTCAGCCATGCAAGTAATAATTAAACCAGGCAAATAAAAAATAAGTAGATGCTAAAACTAGTAGATAAATGCATAAAGGTGAATGGGGTGTTTATATATCTTAAAGTATCTCCCCACAAATTACTTATTTACTTCAAAGAGAAATGGAATAACTGTGGGGGGAAAAGAGTTGGCAGAAAATACCTTAATCAAGAGATTAACATTACCAGTAATGCTTCAAACGGAAATTGTGTACCACTCAATAGGGTGCAATAAAAAACACACATCATATTTCTCTGCCCCAAAATGTATAATTTGAATCTAATTATGAGAAAAGATCAGACAAATCCAAATTGAGGGACATTTTAGAAAACATTTTATTAAACTGCCTTTAATCTTCAAAAGTATCAAGGTTATGAAAGTCAAAGAAAGACTGATGCATTTTTCCAAATTGAAGGAGACAAGAGGGATACGTGGACTAAGTGTAACACATGGTCCTAGATTGAATTTTTTGCTTCAAAGAATATCTCTGGGGCAACTGGCAGAAATCAGACCTGTTCTGTGGCTTAGACAGCAAGGAATAGACAGTATCAGTGGCAATTCCCTAATGTTTATAGCCCTCCCATGGCTACGTAGGTTAACAACAAGTTGATAGGAAAACATGCCAAAGTACTCAGAGGTAATGGGACAACATGTCTACAACTTATTCTCAAATGATTCAGGGGGAGGGAACTCATTGTTCTGCAACTTTTCTGTAATTTTGAAAACATTCCAAAATCAAAAAATGGGCAAAGGACCTAAATAGACACTTTTCAAAAGAGGATATTCAGAAAGCCAAGAGACATATGAAAACATGCTCAAAGTCACTAATCATCCGAGAGATGCAAATCAAAACAACAATGAGGTACCATCTCACACCTGTCAGAATGGCTATCATCAACAAATCAACAAACGACAAGTGCTGGAGAGGATGTGGAGAAAAGGGAACACTCGTGCACTGCTGGTGGGAATGCAGACTGGTGCAGCCACTATGGAAGACAGTATGGAGTTTCCTCAAAAAGTTAAAAATGGAACTCCCATTTGACCCAGTGATCCCACTTCTAGGAATATATCCCAAGAAACCAGAAACACCAATCAGAAAGGATATATGCACCCCTATGTTCATAGCAGCACAATTCACCATAGCTAAGATCTGGAAACAGCCTAAGTGCCCATCAGCAGATGAATGGATTAGAAAACTGGTACATCTACACAATGGAATACTATGCTGCTGTAAAAAGAAGGAATTCTTACCATTTGCAACAGCATGGATGGAACTGGAGAGCATTATGCTAAGTGAAATAAGCAGTCAATGAAAGAAAAATACCACATGATCTCACTCATTTATGGATAATAAAGACCATTATAAACTGATGAACAAAAATAGATATAGAGGCAGAGCAGCATCAAACAGACTGTCAAACTACAGCGAGAAGGCAGGGGAGGGTTGGGGGGGGTAAGAGATCAACCGAAGGACTTGTATGCATCATATACACATAACCAATGGACACAAGACACTGGGGGGTAGGGGAGGCCGGGGGGAAGGTCAAGGGGGGGAAAAAGGAGACATATGTAATACTCTTTGTAATACTTTAAGCAATAAAACAAAATAAAAATTAAAAAAAGAAACAGAGAAAACACTGTCTTAAATATTTCCAAATAAATAAAAAGCAGTCATTTCTGACACCATTTAAAGAGATCCTTACAAATGTTAACATTCCTGTATAAAGACTTAGGAAACTGAGTGGCAAAGGAGGTCAGTAATTTTAAACTAGTCACATAGCTAGTTCTTGGCAGAACAGGAATTATAACCCTAGTTACTAATAGCTTCAGAAAGACCTCTTCTCTGTCAGATAATACCAAGTTATAAATAATAAAAAGAAAAAAGTGAAAATAAAATATCTTCTCTACTGTTTAACCTGATATTCAAGGTGATTATTTTGTGATGGCTTTTTGAGTGTGTTCATGTTCAATGATAAAGAGAGAGCACTGATGGTGTGTGAAGGGATTTAGTAACAGTGTTTGATTCATGCATCACCCTCATCCCCCATGCTATAGAGGGAAGGGTAATTACAGCCCATTACCAAATTACTTGTAGTTATCCCTTGATCTTGTAGTTAATACAGGAACCCTTCATTTGCATAAATGCTATTTACATATTTTACACCACATTCTGATCCTTTCTGAAGTGACTGTTGTCTAAATTAACAGATATCAACTTAGAATATTTTCTTTCTTCCTTCCAGCCATTCCTAGGCAAAGTTTAACTTTCAGACCTGGTGGCAGACTTGAATGAAGAAGGTGCTATAGCAAAATAGGGGCATATATGCTGCTCAACTACCAATGTTTTGAGGTTAGAAAGAGACTTCTTGTTTATCTCTGTATTCACAAAACTCAGCATAGCACTTGGCAGGTATTTTGATGCATTCTATTTGCCATCTTCACCTGAAAAATCTCACTGCATCTCAAATTTCATCTATCCAATATTAAGTCATTTACTTTAATGACTCCAAAACCTCTTATTTGTAAGGGCACTATCAATAACCTATATATTTAAGCCCAAATCCTGGAAGTCACCCTAAAAAGTATCATTTCTCTCTATCTACTTCCATATCCTATCAATCCAAACTCCTGGGTTTCTCCCAGACCCACCCCTTCTCCCCAGGCCCCCATATTCCATCTTAGTCTGTGCTACCATCAGTTCACACAAGAACGACTTTAACACTATCCCAGCCAGTTTTACCACATAGCTATGTGTTTCCTTCAATTCCCTTCTTCATGCAGCAATCAGCTATCCTTTTGTGATGGTTCTGTTCTAGGGGATCATAGCTCATGTTCCCCTTAATTTCTTCCTAATATCCTTCAGGTAAATATGAACTTTTAACCATGCCCCCCATGAAATATGGTCCTGGCCTATTTCTCCAACTTATACTTCTCTTGTTGTTTCTTCGCTCTTGCTGTACTTTCTTCATATTTTGAGGTCCTCCTGTGTGGTGTTCCTCCTTCCTGCAACATTTTTACCCACACCCCCTATAATACTTTAATTCATGAATATGAATCTTATTTATCCTTCAGACTCAGATTATCAGTGACTTATCTTTGTCATTGATAAGTGATGGTAAGGGGAGCCTGAGTTGAGGTCAGACAGTCTGTGATAGTCATAGAATGTCTTTATGGGCCACATTAAGAATTTTGCATTTAGTTGTGAATGAGTGAGAAAGCTTTAAAGAAGTTTAAGATGTCGTGATCTGAGTTACTTTTCTAACAGTATCACTAGGTCTGCTGTGTTGAAATTAGACATTGGGATCAAGAAGACAAATTTAAAACTATTGGGTAATGGTGGCCAAAATGGGGAGACATAGTTGGATTCTGGACTTCTTTAATACATCTTTCCCTGCCTAAATTCTGATGTATATGAAGTGGCAGAGATGTCCAATGTTATCCTTTTCTAAATTAATAACTGCTTTATTTGGCTCAGTTGGAAACAGTCTCTCCTTTCTTTACTGATCTAACTTCCAATTCATATACTGAAGCTCCTTACATGTGTGTATTGTATATTTGCCAGAGACAAGAGACACAGGTAACCTTTGAGGCCCAGTGAACTCATCCACTAGTGACCAGGGGTTGGGGACCTTTATTCTGCCAAGGGCCATTTGGATATTTATAACATCATACAGAATTATCAGCTTAAAAATTAGCCTGCTATATTTGGTCAAACATTTAGTTAATTTACCTCTAATGCTTTGGCAGTCAGATCAAATGATTTCGTGGGTCTTATATGACCTGTGGGCCAGATATTCCCCACCCTGCTAGTCAAATGTGGCCCACTAAAGCCCTTAACTCCAATCAATCATATCAGCACTTCTTTTCTCTTTGGAAAATGTGGGAAGCCACCCACTGCCGATACTATCATGAGAGTGTACCGAGGAACGCGGAAGGCTGATGGACCTTGGGCGTTGGCAGGGCTAACGCTAAGCACCACTGTTTGTATTGAGATAGTAGTGGCTTGAAGCAATTTCCTTACCTAATAGCCTTAAAGTAAATGTTTACTGGACCTTACTAATCTTTACTGATCTTTATGACCTTAGAGGTGGTCTGTCTGCTACCTGTTTGCCGTGTTTTACGGAGGGCAAGATGTGTATCTAAAACTGAATAAAAAGTGGGTGAGGCCAGGTTTCAGTGTGCCTCTCCAAGAGAGAGGTCTCCACCTGGCCCTCATTCCTTCTAAATTCATATTTCTTGTTTAGTATTTTCATTTGTGCGTCGGCCCCTCCTTCAGATCCTGAACCCTAGCCAGGCAGGTTGTGGCAGGAAAGGGAGCTTATTATTAGAAGGATGGAGGCAACAAACCCGAGAAGAGGGGCAATGAGGCACCTTCCTCATGGCAGTGACGGTTCTGAACCTACCACCTTGGCGCAAATGGGCACCATTCACTTTCATCCTCTCCTTTTTGTTAAGCTGAGACTATGTGAGATAACACGTTTCATATTGGTTATGGGTCTAAGTCATGGTCAGGAAAGAAGGAAGAAAAGAAAATGGAGATGAGAAAGAAAGAAAAAAAAGGAAGAGTAGAAGGCTGTACCATCTATGGGATTATTTGAGAGGATTTTTTTCCTTCCTTGGCTCCCAGATTGTAGGAGCCCTCGTTAAAGGGCTTGCACATGATTTGACCTTTTCTTGCCACATGGTTCTTGTCCTGATTAAAATGTACTACCTTGGTTTTTTCATCCTCTTTAGAGCAATCTGATAAATTAGTTCATGCTAATACATTAGTAATTATAGTTGACTAGGAGTCAGGAGACCTAAGCTTTGTGTTCTAAGTCAAAACCAAAGTTAAGACTCCTGCTAATCAAGTCATCAGATCTCTCTGAACCTTAGTTTGCTCATGACTTAAATGGCAATAATACATCTCATTATTTCTATGAACACCAAATGAAATAATAATTGATGTTAAATTTCTTTGTCCTCTGCAGCAGGCTTCCAGAAGTTCTAGATCCTAGCTATAAATAAGAAATGTGTAGGGAGCTATTAACATACACAGTTTTGAATTTCATCCCAGATGTTCTCTACAAATGGTATGTGGAAATCTGTATTTTTAAAACAAATTTTCCCAGGTTAGTGAATTGTATAGTGCTTGCCAAAATTGTTGTTTTTAAAAAGAATTTTAAAAAGTGTATTATGGCCCTGACCGGTGTGGCTCAGTGGTTGAGCATCAACCTATGAACCAGGAGGTCAGGATTCGATTCGAGTAAAGGGCACATGCCTGGGTTTCAAGCTCCATCCCCAGTAGGTGGTGTGCAGCAGGCAGCTGATCAATGATTTTCTCTCATCATTGATGTTTCCATCTCGCTCTCCCTCTCTCTCTGAAATCAATGAATATATACTTTCAAATAAAAAAATTTTAAAGTGTATTATGAAGACTGGAGAATGAGGAGACTGTATTTGAAGATAATTACATGGACTCTTGTTTCTTTTCCAGCTGATATCTTAAAAGGGATTCTTGGGCTCAGGATGGCCTGTTTTATAGCTCAGAAGTGACACTCCACAGCCTGCTGTCATTCCTTCAGGTCGCTCTGGAGGTCCTGGGGGCTGATCTTGAGACCTGGACCGAGAGTATCTGCTTGTCCTGAGTGTAGGGCAGAGCACAGGATTGATGTTGTCTTTTATCGTGTTCCCAGCTTTGAGACAAGCTGTAAGACTTTTAATGGACTTAAAAGCTTGGCTCTGATAAAGTACCACTTAACACAAATTAACAGGACAGATGAATGATCTCAGAGTAGCAGTCTCTTCACTTGGATTTTGATAGACTCAGAAGTTGAGAAACATGAACAAGGAACAGCAAGGGGGAGAGGTCAGCTGAGATAAGACTCTACTCCAGTTGTTCCTGTTTTAACTTGTCTCTCTGATAATAATTCACAGTCATTCACTCAACAAACACTCACTGAGAGTCTAATCAAGACATGTTTTTACCACTGAGAGCTTATTTCTTGTCCCTGAGTTGCTTAGAAGCTAGTTGGGGAGATAAGACATATACATACTTATTTTTAACCAACATTAAGTGGTAAATATTATGGAAGGGTTGTGTTCAGTAAAAGTTCACAGCCATTTAGATGGGTGAAAATCAGGGAAATTTAGTCATAAAGTAGGAATTTGAGCTCTTCTTTAAAGAAATAGTGAATTTTATAAAACTACCAAATATGGCTCAAGCAAAAAGCAAGGTGTATTTTAATGCAGAGATAAAGTAATATGTTCCCTAAGGCAGGGAGAAGGGAAAACTTATTAAAGTTCTTATGTAGAGGTGGTGGCGTTGGTGGTGGTAATGGTGGTGGTAATGGTGGTGATGGTGTTGGTGGTGGTGGCGGCAATGGTAGTGGTGATGGTGTGTTGGTGGTGATGGTGGTGGTGGTGTTGGTGGTAGTGGCTGAGAGATGGAGGAATCTGAAGAAGATCCAGAAGAGTTTTAAAGGAAGAAAGGGAAGTAATTTAATCTGGGTCTAGGAATGGGAGTGAGATCAAAGCAGAAAAGATTTATTCATTTTTGGTGGAGAGGACAAGGAAAGAAAAATTAGAGATGAAGGCGATAGGTTACTTTGGTATTACTATAATTTTTCATAGTATAGAGTTTACAATTTGAAGACTTTTATTCTGAAGTATACCTGAATGAGCAATTTTGGCTGGCCTTCGCTTATCATCATGATACAGATATCTTTGTTTAAAACAACAACAACAAGAAATCCAAGACTTTAACAAATGTGTCCCTTTGGGGAAAATCTCCTGCTATTTCGGTCAGTGTCATGGAGTTGGTAGACTAAAGTAGAACCATTTTTCTCTCTTTAACAATCTCCAAATCACTTTACCTAAATGGCCCAGGGTGGGCATGTGAGTCCATCAGAAGAGTTGGCATGCACACTGGGGACTTGGTAATGGGTGTGGGAGGAGTGTTCCCCCAGCATGGCAGTGAAGCTAGGAAGAGTGAAGACTGTGCATGGTTGATTGTAATGCAGGCATTAGGGAGGCCAGTTTGTTTTAGAGTTGCGATAGCAGAAAGGGAAATTGAAAAAAAAAATGAAGTTCAGCAGAGCAAGGGATTGTCTAAGAGTTGTAGACTAGCACAGTATGGATGCACTTTAGAGATTACTGAGTCCAGCTCCCATTGTTGATGACTCTCAGCACCAAAGGTTAAATGACAAAAAGTCGCAGAGTCAGTTAACCAGGACACCCTAAGCCAAAACCTGGGGCTACAGTCTCTCAGTCCAGCATTCTTTCTATTCTGGGTTCTAGGAGAAGCAAAATATGGAGGAAAATGTCCTTTTCTGGAGACTGAGAATGTCAGGGCCAGCTTCATGGGCAGGTGACGTGTGCAGGTGCACAGGGTCCCACATGCAGAGGCTCTCATGCTTGGTTTAAGGCTCCATTGTTACTGTCCCGAAATTCTTAATAACTTTAAAACAAGGTATTTTTATTTTGCTTTGGATTCTGCAAATTATGTAACTGGACCTACTTGAACTACCCATTTGACTTCATGGAACCCAGGATGTTGAATCAGTATGAGGCAGCTCCAGTATGTTGCTGGTCATGAATGCCTCTTTCCCGGCAGGTTAGGGAAGAGGGGAGGTGGCAAGGCTGAGGCCCAACCATAACTTAGAAAAGTACTGTCGGACTTACCAACGTCTTGGACAGGCACTATGGCTGAGCATTGCATCTTCCAAGCTCTAGGCTGGGACGCCAAAAGGGTGAGATTCTGCCGAATGGTTTGTACAAAGTAATTTAACCTACTGAGCAGGAGATTTTGTTGTCTGTTGATTTTTATTATTTTATAAAAGGGAGAATTAACAAAAAATAACTTCACTGGTTGCAATAAGAATTTTAAAAGGCAATAATATTGTAAATTATTATTGAAGGCAGCTCATTGCTAACATCTCTGTGGCACTTCGAAGCTCAGCAGATAATACAGTCAGGATTTGGTGGTAAAGAAACATGAGTTCAAATCCAGTTTCTTGTCATGTAATACCTGTGACCCTGGGTTAATGACCAAAGCAGTCCGAGTCTTATTTAGTTAATTCATCTGTGAAAAGGAGGACACACATACTACCAGCAAGGTTATTTTAGAAATTAGAATGAGATAGTGTATGTAAAGTACTTGGTATGGCCCTAAAGCATAGTAAAAATGACAGTCATATTATTAATAATAAACTGATAAATTTGATTTTGATTCATCTCCTAAGTCCTGGAATTCAGAGCCCCTTCTTTCAAGGTGCTTATTTCTGGTCTCTAATATATTTCTCTGACTTTCTAGAAACAGTGGTAAGTGCTTTGAGTGGAAGGTGGAGAGAGGTAGGAAACATTTGTTTCCATCAAGTGGGAGCCCTCCTCTTTTCGGATTCAGGATTACGCCCAGCAAGGCCTCCTATGCATATTCACAGCATCCAACAGCTTATCCTGTCATGCCCAAAAGATGAGTTATTGGACATTCCCCCGACATTTTACTCACAAGCTGTCCGTTCCTATACCAAAACCTCACTGGGATGGGGACAGGAGGTATGGGGGATGTTTAGGATTGGAGGGAGGCTGGGAGGAAAGCGGATGGTGGTTTGGCAGAGTGATTCCAACACTAGATATCTGTTCCAATGAACTGGCCACCCAGCAGTAAAATACTGCAAGAGCAAGTCCCAGTCTTCTCAGGCAGTAATTGTGGTCTTATTTACTGTGTGTGTTTGTGTGTGGTAAAGCCATGCATTTTCCCCTTGCCACACACCGTGCCCTTGAATGTCATGGGCTATCTATATAATAAAAGCCTAAGCGACTGCTAAGGCGGAACAACTAGAATTACTGGTTGCTATGATGTGCACTGAGCACCAGGGGGCAGATGCTCAGTGCAGGAACTGCCCCATGGTGGTCAGTGCGCTCCCAAAAGGGGAGCACCACTCAGCCAGAAACCTGCCTCATGGCTGGTGAGGGCAGCGGTAGTGGCAGGAGCCTTTCCTGCCTCTGCGGCAGCGCTAAGGAGCAGCGAGCTGAGCAGTAAGGAGCAGCTAGCAGGTGGGTGGTAAGGAGCAAGGGGTCCTGGGCTGTAAGAGGGATGTCCGACTGCCAGCTTAGGCCTGCTCCCTGCGAATTTCTTACACCAGGCCTCTAGTAGGATTATAAGGTGAGAAAGCAGGAAGAAACATATTGATCAGCTCCTTCCAAGGCTTGTACCTATCTGGACGAGCCACTGAGCAGTCAGATTTTCTGTGTGACCTTTGATGAGTCATGTAAACTCTCTGGGCTTCCTTTCCTATGTTAGAAAAGTACAGCTGGCAATCTGGTCTCCTAGCTACTACACCTCACGGTAAAGAAAGAAGAAGAGATGAGGCTCAGGCTAAAATTCACTTTGGAAAAGTGATACTATGGTAACCATTAAACTGTGTTGTAAGTGACCAGCAGGAAACCAAAACAATTCGATCTGCAATTGTTGACCTTCAGGCTCAGAATGATTTTTATGCATTTGGGAGTTAATATTTCCACCTGCAAATTAGGAACTATTATGTATAATAATGATTTAATGTCCTCCACTTAGCAGGAGGACAAGAAGAAACCCGCTGACACTTTCCTGCCTGCAAAAGCTAATTTGGAGTTGTATATTAATTAACTGTATTGATGCAGAACAAACCAATTGGAATGAAGAACCCCAGCAAAATAGCATGGTACTGGCATAAAAACAGACATATAGATCAATGGAACAGAATTGAGAGCCCAGAAATAAACCCACACTTTTATGGTCAATTAATATTTGACAAAGGAGGCAAGAACATACAATGGGATAAAGTAGTCTATTCAATACATGGGGTTGGGAGAAATGGACATGTGCAAAAGAATTAAACTAGACCACCTTCTTAACTATATGCAAGAATAAACTCAAAATGGAAAAAGACTTAAATGTTAGACTCAAAACCATAAAAATCCTAGAAGAAAACAGGCAATAAAATTTCTTATAGCAGTATTTTTTTCTGATATATCCCCTTGGGCAAGGGAAACAAACAAACAAAAATAAACAACTGGGACTACATCAAACTAAACAGGTTTTGCACAGCAAAAGAAACCATCGACAACGTGAAAAAAACACACACACAACAACTACTAAATGGGAGAACATTGCCAATGATATATCTGATAAGGGGTTAATATCCAAAATAAATTAAAAAATTTATATAATTCAACATACATACACACACACACACACACACACACACACACACACACACACAAAACAAAAAACCCAAACAATCCAATTTAAAAATGGACAAAGGACCTGAATAGATGCTTTTCCAAAGAGGCCACAGATGGCCAATAGACATATGAAAAGATGTTCAACGTCACTAATCATCAGAGAAATGCAAATTAAAACCACCATGAGACATCACATCACACCTTTCAGAATGGCTATCATCAATAAATCAACAAACAAGTGTTGGTAAGATGTGGAGAAAAGAGTAACCTCGTGCACTTCTGGTAGGAATGCAGACCGGTGCAGCCACTATGGAAAGCAGTATGGAGTTACTTCGAAAAATAAAAAATGAAGCTGCCTTATGACCCAGCAATTCTACTTCTGGGAATACCGTATATCCAAAAGAAACCTGAGACACTGATTCAAAGAACATATGCACCCCTATGTTCATCGCAGCAATTACAATCGCCAGGATTTGGAAGCAGCCCAAGTGCCCATCAGTAGATGAGTGGATGAAAGAGCTGTGGCACATTTACACAGTGGAATACTATTTGGCCATAAAAAGGAAGGAAATCTTACCTTTTGCGACAGCATGGATGGACCTAGCGAGTATTATGCTAAGTGAAATAACCCAGTCAGAGAAAGACAGGTACCATATGATTTCATTTACATGTGGAATCTAATGAACAAAATAAACTAACAAACAGAAACAGACTCATAGATACAAAGAACAGACTTACAGCTGTCAGAGGAGAAGGGGTTTGGGGCTGGGTGAAAGAGATGAAGGGATTGAACAACAAAATTTTAAATATCATAAATATAGACAACAGTATGGGGAGTGGGGGGAGGTAGAAAGAGTAAATGGGAGATAAATGGTAATGAAAGAAGACCTGACTTGGATGGTAAACACAATACAATATATAGATGATGTATACAATTATACACGTGAAATCCATATACTTTTATTAACCCATGTCACCCCGATACTTCAATAAAAAGAAAAGAATCCCAGATTAATGCTAGTCTTTCTGCTTTGGTAGCTGAGGTCATTCTCCCTGAATTTGTATGTTTCTAATTTTTCTCTTTCTTTTATAGGCACACTAACCTTGCCAGATAAAATTGTCAATAAATACTATTTCTGGCATCTTCAACATTTCCTTGAATGGATCTCAGCTTCTTTATCTTTAACATGGAAATTATTGAACACATTATATTATTATTGGGGGGTCAAGTGTAATAGGTGTGAAGATACTTGGTAAATTATAAAACACTATAAAATGCTAGTTATCTAGCCATTCTAATATTACAATTATTATCAGCTTTTCTTTAGGTGAATTTTAAATAATATTGAGTGAAAACAAAGGAATAAATAACTACATTAATATTTGAAGGTACTTTTAAACATGACTTCATTTAAAAAAAAAGCAAACATACCACAAATATTATGATATATGAATAAATCAATCTTTTAAATGGTCCCATTGTGGCACTCTGCTAAGTCTTAATCTATCATGAGTATTACAATTAGTGTCTCAATAATAATTAAAGTATAAAAGTTTGCAATAACTTACTTTTTATGATCACTTAGACTAAAATGTATGCTTTATATTGTCACTCACTTGAATTTCAATGTTTTCTTGAGAAAAAAGGAGATCTATAGTTAATTGGGTGGCCATTTCATTCAACCTTGGGTAAGACCCCAAGAATGTGTTGCATGTTAACACTGAGGATTCATAATCCAGTCAATTAAGTAAGTTACATAACTTTAAGGTTATTATTTTCAATTACAACACAGTAAAAATTCTAAGGGATCTATTAGCTGATAGGTGGTTTTGCCTGAGGTGAGTTTTGATGTGATCTTCAGCAAAACAATAGCTTGAGAATAATGCTAGACTTATAAGCTTCACTACATTTGGTTAAAATAAAACAAAATGCCAAACTTAAGTCAAATGAAGGGACACCATGCCTTAGTTACATTGTTTTGTAGAAATGTGGACTGGCATGACTTATTCAATATATCTGAGTACTCTCAGTTTTAAAAGGCAGATTATATAAACCAATGGGCAGGATCTGGGTACAAAATAAATATTAAAATATGGGAGATACACAAGGTAGCAGAGTTCTACTGTCCTTACCTAGGGCGTCACTATACTTTTCAGTGATATGTTTTTGATGAATTGGGTTTAACTAAGGGAAGCAATGATAGGGGATATGTGGTGAAATGGCTCGATAGTTACCAGATGGGGTGGTAGTTTAGAGAGAGGCTATGTTAACCCAGCGCTGGCTGTTCAGAGGTGGAATTCAAACTATGTTGTTAGGTGTCTCTTATTTTAGATGGCCTTGGTCTTTCCTCAAAGTACAAGTGATTGAGCATCGACCTAAGAACCAGGAGGTCACCATTAGATTCCTGGCCAGGGCACATGCCAGGGTTGCAGGCTCTATCCCCAGTGTGGGGCGTGCAGGAGGCAGCCAATCTATGATTCTCTCTCATCACTGATGTTTCTATCTCTCTCTCCCTCTCCCTTTCTCTCTGAAATCAATAAAAATATTTTTTTAAAACAAAACAAAGTACAATTGGTTTCATGATCCCATTAAGCAACAAATAATTCACTTATTTCTAGAAGGGAAGGGAAGTGGATAAGAGTTCAAGTATCCTGAACTACTGTTGTTATTGTTGATGATGTTCTCGTGTTTCTTCCTAAGATCCAAGTAGAGGGAATTTGTTTTAAATAGCATTTGTTCAATTGTAATGAAGTGTCTGCCTCAGTCATAAGGAATTTTTTTACATATTTGCCCAACCAGATAATCACTTCCTCCTCTATGACATATCTCTGATGTGTGCTTATTGTAATGTATTATAATTGCCTATGAACATAACTGTCTTCGGTATTAGACTATAAGCTCCTTGAGGCATGAGTCATAATTTAATGATCTCCTTTTCTTTAATGTCTCGCATAAATCATGTAATAGAAAAGATACCTCAATCTTATTTGCTGAATATAAATTTATGAAACTGAGCCTTTGCTAGCTGTCACTCAGAGATCACTCATATTTTGAGGCCCAAATAAGAGACCTAAATGGGATAATTCAAACATTTAATATAGACTTCAATGTCTCCTCCTTAAATTGAAAAAAAATTACCTTGCACTAGCCACAGATTTAAAAATTAATTAAAGTTAGTTTC
This sequence comes from Myotis lucifugus, assembly GCF_000147115.1. Lineage (NCBI taxonomy): Eukaryota > Metazoa > Chordata > Mammalia > Chiroptera > Vespertilionidae > Myotis > Myotis lucifugus. The sequence continues at coordinate 1,224,775 of NW_005871135.1, forward strand.
CACTTTTTCAGGAAGAGAAACATAATCTCGTAAGCCATGTGTTCAAAACAATGTTCATTAAATATACCAGAGAGAGCTATGAGATACGACTAATTGTTATATAAGAATTTACCAGAATTTACTGAGTAAGATGTAGTGAGAAAAATGCTTCTAAAGAGGGCTCCCCAGGTCAAATTTATTTGTGAAATGCTAAATGCAGTATATCGACCTCTTAGAAAATCCCAGTGCCCATTAAAGACCCGGTGAAGTCCTGCATTTCCTAAGCATTTTTTACTGCTAAATCAATTTTTTCAAGTAATAGACCAAGGAGCTTTACGAACCAAATTTAATAATGAGAAAAATCAAGGCAACCATGAGTAAATAATATGCCCATTGATATTCATGATATTAAGGCACAGAGATGACAGCGTGTGTGTGTGTGTGTGTGTGTGTGTGTGTGTGTGTGTACATGCACATGGGTGTTATGCAATGGAAGGTGTAACTCCTGGGTTAAATGAACTTGGAGGATTTATGACTTCTTTGTATAAGCAGTAAAGCTGATGAATGGAAACATTTCCACAATTCTAGTGTGATGTTCCTAAAAGCTATAAAAAGGAATTTTGAAAATGCAGCATACAGTATGTCTCTACACTTTTTGTAGATATATAAGGCAAAATCCTCCAGAGTGCCAACTCGATGAGTGTAAAGACCATCTTCATTCCATCTTTCGGACCTATTACTGTGTTTGGTATGTAACAGTAACTCAAGAAATATAAGGTGTCCCCAAAATGTATACACAATTTAACAGATGATAACTCACTTAATTTTCACCCCTTTTCAGGTTTAACTGATTTGAAATAATGGGTGAAGCCAGACTCATCTTTGAACACAGGAAATTTATCCTAAAGTGCCACTAGAGGTTTTTTTATAGGGATACATAAAAAATAAATTGAGGGCACACAAATACCAAACAAAACGATTCTTGATGTTTGCGATTCCATTGCTTTGTGTTATCGGCAGTGCCATGGTCCAGTGCCTGGTCATCAGTTTTCAAACAGGTATTGACAAAAATAAGTCTTTTCTGTAGGTTCTTTTAAATTTTGAAAATGAACTGTGCGTTAATAAACACAGACTTTATAATCATTCAAAGTGCTTATGCATTTTAGGGGGGACACCCTGTATTTGTGGAATCAATGCAAACATACATTAGGGTCATTGCATTCTCTGGTCATAAACCTGCTCACTTATCCACCAGACCAAAACTTAATTATCTTCCAAGGCCCCGATCCAAAATCACATTTCCTCTTTTAGCACAGTGGGAGGAACCAATAAATATCTTCTGCATGATGAAAAGGACAATAAAAATTATTATGGATACCATTTACTGAGCCACCGATACGTGCCAACCTTTCTAATGAGCCCCTCGAATTCTTAAGAAATCCTTAAAACGCACAGTGTGGCTTCCATTCCCATTTAGGGAAGTGGACTCCTGCAAAGGTCAGTGAAAGGCCCAAGTTTACATAGCCAATAACTGATAGATCCGGTCTGTGCTTTTCCAGCTATGCCACGCTGCTTCCCACCCTTTAAGAAAGCAATGCAATACACTATTTTAAATAGGCATCATTTGCATTATTGAGCAGCTGTGTGGCTCTCCAAATTGACTTGTCTTCCACACTGCATGGAAAACAGTATCTAGTCCACATTAATTATAAATACATAACCCTAGGCTTTAAATACTGGCTAGTTGATGAATAGTGCTGAGCTAATTTTTTAGTAAGTGATAAAGGTTAAAATCTTGACAGGCAATCGGAACTTAGCCAAAAGCCCACTATTAACACTGTGGTTATTTAACATCTTGAAGAGACCTTAGAAATAGTTGGTCCAGTATTTGGACCAACTGTTTGAGTTTTGAGTAAGAGGAGTCTTTGTTGCGTGATCCTGAAAGGGGTTCAGTATTGACCACCCTTGCCTTTTCCCCTGCTCGAAGCCAGAGAAACGACTGCCATTATGGCAACCAGGAATGCCTCTCCACATGAAAATAATTCTTCCATGCATTTGAAATACCCACTTTGAGTGGTTGTTGATGACTGTCTAAAGCAGTGGTTCTCAGCCTTGGCTGCACATTAGAATCACCTGGGAATCTTTTTAAAATCCTGATTTCTGGGCCTCATCCTCAGGAAACTCTGTTTCTTTGTTATGGGGTGGGGCCACAACATTAGTAACAAAGAAACAGAATTTCCGGAGGATGGGGCCCAGAAATCAGGATTTTAAAAAGATTCCCAGGTGATTCTAATGTGCAGCCAAGGTTGAGAACCACTGGTCTAAAGCCACGTGGAGCCTGTGGGTGTATAGATTATTGGCGACCCATGCAAGATCGCACAGTGAGTAAGAGCAGGGCCAGGACTCTTCTATGTAATAATAACATCTGAGTACTGGGACATGTGTACCATCTTCTTTGTCTCCCATATCAACACTAAGCACACTTCATAGTTATAAAAACAACTAGAGGCCCAGTGCATGAATTCGTACATGGCTGGGGTCCCTCAGTCTGGTCAGTGATCATCAGGGCTGATCGGGGCCGTCTCACCCAGTCCCGATTGGCCTATCAGGGCCGATCGGCTGGGGGGGGAGGGACCACGGGAGGTTGGCAGGCCGTGAAAGGTTGGCTGTGGGAGAGCACTGACCACCAGGGGACAACTCCTGCATTGAGCATCTGCCCCCTGGTGGTCAGTGCATCTTATAGCGACCGGTTGTTCAGTCATTCAGTCGCTTAGGCTTTTATATATATAGATAGGCACATAAGTACTGCACAGCGATTTAGAGTGTGGGCTCAGCAGTTTGATGGTTCAGATTTGAGAACTGTCTCTGCCACTTGCGAGCTGTGTGAACCTGAGTTAGTTGATTTATCGTTATCTTTTTACTATTTTCTCCTAGGATTGTTAGGGGGATTTAATGAGTCAATCATAGAAAGTGCTTTGACTTAGATCCAGCCGAGTCAGTGCGCAGTACGTCTGGCCCTGGATAACTGTCTGACTGCTTTCCCAGCATTGTGTTGGAAGAAACTGGGAATGGGGAAGCAGCAGAAGAAAGGTGTCTATCTAATCTTGACTCTACATGCTGGTTGGAAAAACAATAAGAAAATAGTTTCTTACCATAACTATGTATGTGCTCACCTGATGAGACAGGTGATTTGGGCTGGCTGTGTTGAGATGATGTATCAATGGTGGCTAGGGAGGTCTGAGAAGGCTTTTTTAGAGAAGAGCTAGAGTCTTACCTGCCACGGGAAATATGGGCAAGGGATATCTTAATGCAAAAAAGGGAAAAAGGTATAGTAACAAGAGCAAAGGTATTTAAAATCAGTGTCTTGCAAGATTCTGTGCGTGTGTGTGTGTGTGTGTGTGTGTGTGTGTGTGATGGAGTGGTCAGTGGAGGTAGATAATATAGGTGTCAAAGAGCAAAACATAGAGAATGGAGCAATAGCAAATATTAGAATACTCAATAGATATTTGGGGATGACTCAAGAGAGTTTCATTTGCCTCCTTGGAGGAAAGAGCTTATCCATTCATGGCCCTTTAACCATAATCCCAAGAATAATAAGTGAAGAGTGAAACTAATCCCAAGAGACTAAAGAGGCACTAATTGTTTCAGTCATTGTGGCTGGCAATTTGGGGATATGTTCAAAGGGTTCAATCACTTTGCCTAAGAAGAAAGAAAATAAAAAGGCCATGTTAGCAATGATAAAAGACCAGAAAAATTAAAGTTGTGAGAAAAATAAAAGAAATTTGGGTGAATTATCCCAGAATAGAAGACAACTCGGCATAAAGAAGGGAGGAAGGGGTTTGATGAAACAGTTGTCAGCATATACTGCTTTATGCAGAACTCGGTAGCACAGTCTCTGGCTTTATGGGGTATATAGAATAATGTAGATGTATCTCTATTCTTGAGAAGTTTACACTCGTAGAGTCTATATAAAGAATGCAAATAAACCACTTAAATGAGAGGGAAGAAGGGATAAGTGCTCTGGTAGCTTCCTGAGAAGAGGAAGTGCCCCCAGATGGAGGAAGCAGGGTAGGCTACCTGCCCATTGAGGATAGAAATAGGTTGTATGGGGTTATGTAAGATATGCATTTATATCCTGGTTCTCTTCAGGAGCTCCCTCCACAGACACTGAGCCATGTTTCCTTCCTCTATAGGCCAGTGGTGTTTTAGTTGTTTTTCTGTGGGTGCCATTTTCTTTTGTTTCTATCCCTAGTTACACATTAGCATCACTTGGGGAACCTTTAGAGGACCAATGCTGAGCTTTACCTCAGACCCTTTAAATGAGGTTGGCTGTGTTCTGGACTTGGGCACAGGCCATTTTATAAAAAGTCTCCCAAGTTATTATAATTTGCAGATTTGTGGACCCCCCCCCCCCTTTGCTTTCCTTTGCTTATGAGAATGACAAGGAAGTTAGGCTAACTGATGCCTAAAGTCACTTTCGGTTCCTAAATTTTACCATTCTATTCACTTCATTTTCTCATTTACAGATTACATACCCCTTTTTATAGATAAGCAGACGTTCTGATAGTGAACATGAGTTCCCCAAAGGAAGCAAGGCGCACAACCAGAGAATAAGAGAGTCTGAATGGGGACCTGGCTCACTAATTCCATGCCTTCCTCCTCTGCCACTGAGCCATTCATCCTCCTGGGTAGATTCTGAGATTGTTACCAACGGGAAGAGTTCTGTTAAAGGCTTAGAGTTTGTGAAAGTAAAATCTGTGTTGTCAGCTCTCTAGAGTTGGGACTTTGCATCAGTGAAAGCCACGTTAGGGTTAGCAAACTGATGATCCAAGTAGCCATGTGATTCTCCCATTCACCCCCCTCCCTGATGTTTTGCCCTAATTTAAAGAGACAATCAGGCATATGTCTACACAGCTGGAACTCTGGGCACAGGCCACTGGAGAAATGTTTTGTTGATCCCCTAGTTGACCAGTAGAGGGAGACAAACCTCAGAGATTGTCCTAATGGGTTTTTGACCACCAAATTCTGGTTGTTGTTTTCTCTAAGATACCGTTTTTATGAAAAATATCTATAAATGACCCTCACCTCCGAGTTGCAAAGGAGGTTAGATTAAAAGTGCTTTAGGGGGACTTGGGTGAGTCATCTCTGAAAAACACACTCAGGAAGGGAGGAAGGAGGAGGAGCTGGGACCCAGCCAGGAATGGGCCATGTGAGTATTTTCATCAGTCACCATGAATGAGTGTGTCTAAGTATGTGTGCCCCTGTGCAAAGGGGTGAGAAGGAAATGAGGGAAATGAACTGAGCACTGGCAAATACGTTTTTAACATCTGACCTCCTGTTTTGGGGCTAAGGGTACAGTTTTCAACGACCATTCAAAGTCATCCTTTCTGTTCTTCAAGCTTTTCTCAAGGAAATTTCTTATGAACTATGTATGAAATACAGGGCAGTGAGTTCCCAGAGGGCAGAGCTGTGTCTAATAGGTCCACTCCTGGGTGACAAAAATCTAACAAACACAAACACGGTGCCTGATCCATAATAAATACACTCCATTGTTGTGATACTGTTGAATACATGCATGAACACCTTGTTATCAGCCCAGACAACCTCTCCTTAACAATGTTGTCCTAAACCATCTAAATATTTATATGTCCCATCCTCACAGGTAATTACGTATTTGTGTGCTATCAGAGCTTAACTGCAGCTCACTTAGCAGGACATGGTGTCGAGTTATCCTAAGGTGCCTTTTGTTCTTAGTACTTGTTAGTACTTTGATGCTGATCTCTGCTCAGCGTGCCTCTCGTCCTCTATGATTCTGCAGATAGTGTTTTAGCTAAAGAAATCACCTTTATTCTAGGCAAAAGTGGTTCCCAGATATATTTCCAGCTTGTGTTCATTTTCACAGCCTCGAAACAACCAGCAAAATATCTGTTGATATAGCAGCTGCTATAAGGTGTCCAGGTAATTCAGGTATAATTGCATATTATTGGTGCATCAAAGATTTGGTTTAGAGCTGTAAACATTATGTAACTGTGGATGCATGGCATGCATGCCTTCATTTATTCATTCAACAACCACTGACTGTCATGTACATCTTGATATTTAAATTTACTTTTCCATTACTAAAAATATTGCATTTTAAAAACCTGAATTATAAAATATACAGGGTATCCCCCAAAATGAATAATTATTCATTCTAATGGGTTAAATTTGAAAAGAAATAAACATCTATTGAGCTATCAGCAATTAAGTGTGTATACATTTTGGTGACACCCTATATAATGGTCGCTAATAGAGAATCCTTTTCTGAACATTTGGCCAGGGTGGGGGAAAAGGGGTAGGCGGTAGATTGCAGAAGACCAGGCTTATGTAGGTTTTACTCGTTCATTGATTGGTTTTTGTTTTGCTTTGCTTTGCTTTCCCCAGGAGAGAGCTGTGACAGAAAGTCAACATGGTCACATTTAGGAGATTAAATTCATTTTGAGTTCATGGAGGCAGCATTCTCCCCACGTACAGGACCTCAAGAAGGGTTTGATTAGCCCCTAGAAAAGGGTGTGTGGAATCTTATTCTCTGAGAAAAGGACTATTTGGGTTTCGAAGAGTGGAAAGGGTAGCTCAAGTCTTAGTGGATCCCTGGGAAAAGGAGATAGTTCTTATTCTGCAAGGGACGGGAACATAAATAAAATGAGACTTACAGTTAAAGAGAAGGCTGGCTTTCCGGGACATGGCTGCCTATGGAATGAGAGAGGCCAACAGCAAGATGTACAAATCTAAGGAGCACCTGTGGCTGGCTTTAGCATTGAGGGAGTAAAAAGAGCCTTCCCTGAAGGTCTAAGAACATGCCCCAGGAATTGGATCAACAGTTGACTGACATCATCTGTGAGGCTGAGTCTCTATTCTCACAAGACTGTGTGCCAATGACAGCAACGAGCAGGAGCTGACACCTGCTGAGGAAGCTGGACTTCCTTCTGAACTGCATGTCCTCCACATTTCTCCCACAATTCAGGACAAGTGAGAAGCTCGGACTGGAAAACGTTGCTGGAACTCATTGCTCATCTGTCCATGGGGGCCTGAGTCTATTTAATTTGAAAATTAAAAGATTGATTTCCACGCATTAAAATTCTGAGTTTATAGAAGTGTTCGTATTGGGTAAAGGCAAACTTTGAGGCAATTCAGGTAAATTTAAACAAGAATTAATGAGGGTGAGGTCACATCTCTGTCTCAAAATGTTCTCAGCATTGTTGGAATCTTCCTGTTCCTGAAGTATTACTAATTGTGTCACCATCTTATCTATAAGTCCTTATCTTCACTTCTTATATTTGTTGTTGCCAGTGGCAATCTCCTTTATGAGATCTTTTCACTATTAACTTTTCACTTTCTTTTGATTGGGAGTCTTCCTTTCTTGCCTCTGCATTTTGCATGATTCTGTTGCTGCTACCCAACACTAAAGTTGTCTATGACCATCTGACTTGACTTGGCCAATGGAATTATGTGTCCTCTATGCAGGAGTTTTGAACTCTACCCCAGCAACTTGAAAATCCAGGTGGCAGTTACTTCCTCATGCTGGATCCTCAACTGAGGATGACTTGGAGCTGAGCTCTCAGTCAACCTGAGGTTGACATGGAACAAAAGTGAAAGTATAAGTTTTGGCATAATTCACTGAGGACTTTATACTGTTTATGAACGTAGTGCAGCACCTTCCCCCTCACCCGCCCCCATCCTAACTGGTGTAGTAGAGGTCACCTAGAAGCCAAGGACCGCTGCAATGCAACCCTGAAATGTGTGGCCTTGGCCTCATAGTTATCTGACAGGTGGTTAGAAAGCTGATCAGAAGGTGGAAATAAACACATGTATCTTACGATCCTGTGGATCTAGGAGAACCAGCCATGAAAGAGAATTTAGTACTTCTGGCTCCTTCTGGCAATGTATTAATAAAAAGATGGTTTCAAAGTGTTGCCCAGTTTGTAAGAAAAAAAACAACTGGAAGGAAATAAAGAGAATTCATTAATTCAGGGATTTTCAGAATTTGGAAAGGAAATTACTTCTCCATACCAACCAGCAATGAATAAAACTGGGAAGGCTTTAGAGTAATAAAGGGTAATTAAAACTGAGTCTTACAGCAAGGATCAAAGTGAAAGCTGTGACCTTTGTATCCATTAATATAACCTCTGTTTGAAAATGATAGGACCAACTAATAGTGTGATGCATCTAATCCATTCAAGGGCATGCATGAAATAGGGAAAAGAGCATGACCCTAGGAGACCCAGAGGACATACGATTAAGTTGAGAGAGAAAGAAAAAGAGAGGAGAAAGAGGAAAAAGAGAGGGTATTGTGGAAGTGAGAAAACAAAGAGGTAGATTGTATTTAAGAAGTAAAAACCTATGTGGAGAAGAGAACTGTGTATGTTGCTACTGGCACAGAACTGGCTAGCATCCCTAGATTTTTTTTTTAAAACTAGCTTATGAAAGGGTTATACTAACAATGAACTAAAGACCTAAAAAATAATCCCAAAATTATGTGACTTAATAAGCCAGTTGAAGAATCTTAGAATATTAAGCTTAAAAAAAGTAGATTGGGTATGATTTGATACATATTTTGGACAAATTATGAACTGAAAATTAAAGAAAATATCCTACGTAAATATAGAGCCTATTTTCCTTAGAATAGTGAGCACATTTAACCACTGGCACATCTGAACTCAATGTAAGAGGCCATCCCTAATGAGTACTGTCCACAAGTTAAACACAATGCTCTGAGAGAATTGAGCCATCCATCATTGGTTTGGCCAAACCAACGCCATCTCTATGGCTTTGGGAGGTGGAAGGGAGTCAAGCACGGAATAATTCATTGGGTGAAACTTTAGCAGAGTTATTTGTACCATTCATATATTAATACTTAATAGCCAGGCACCAAGCTAAATTACTTCACATACATAATTATCATATCACACTGCAAAATATATGAGATTCCTAGCTACTTCATATAACTAGTAATATTTAGAGCTAGAATTTGAAGATAGGCTTCTGAAATCTTCCAACTCATGACATCTATGAGTCCATTATCTATGGGTCCTGCTTTTTGATATTTTGTTCTCTACCTAATGGTTTGTTTTAATGAAACAGCACACAGGGTGTGAGTTCCTCGCTGAACAGTGCTTGACAGCAAAAATGTAAGTGGATGCAATAGAAGAGATTTTGAAATCCAAATCATAGGACTTAACATTTTTGGCCTAACCCCACCTTTCTGGATAGCCAAGGGTAAAAACTAGAACTCGTTCTCTAGTTCTCCCATTTCTTAATTTGTAATAAAGGCTCTACCAGCTACCTCTGCCTTCCTTACAGGTTTCCACTGAGGATGGGATCATATTTCTTGAAGGGACTCTATACAAAGAGAATGTAATCGGCTGGCAGATGTTTCAGTTGAAATTTTCATAGCTCACAATGAAAATATTTAACAAGCCATCCTGTGACATGAATTCCATGTCTGATGTGCTTCAGCAGGCCACTCTCCCCTCATTTCTTCTCTTCAGCAAAGCAAAACACAACCCCCAAGACTTCTCAACTTAGGGAAGAGGACTTTTGTTTCTCAATATAATTCCTTGTTCATTTGCTTCTTCAGCAACATCTGTTAAAGTTATTCCCTCTGCCAAGTTCTTAATTCACCTGGAAGAAGTTGGCACTAAAATGCTTCATCACTACTGAGCAATTGAGTACTGGGCACTTTGCTAGATTTGGGTACAGTGTCCTGTAAAACAGCAGTCGCCAACCTTTCCGACCTCACGGACTACCAGTGGTCCACGGACCACTGATTGGCGACCACTGCTGTAAAATAATCTTTACAATAAGTATATAGATTGTGATTTACTTTACAAACGAAGAAACCAACATTCGGAGAGATAAAATGTCTTCTCCAGAGTCTCACAACTAGTAGCAACCTGACTCCAAAGGCCCAGTTATTTCCACCAGGGATGGGTCACTTTCTCTTCTCTTTCAGCCAACCCACACCTATAGCGCATTGTTTGTGACCACCCACAGAGGTCACATCCTGTTTGACACGTGGTTATTACTCTGGTTAGAAAAGTCTCTATCAACCCTCATGGCCCATTAGCAGGTTTTAAGAGCTGCATCAATAAATCACCATGACATTCAAACTTAGCTGGAATTGAAGGCCCTCCATTGTCCAGCTCCAATATATAAGTCCCCTACAGCCAAAGTGAATTGCAGGTTCTCTCCCACTACAATGCAAACTCCATGTAAACTGAATTATGTTTGCCTGCCTTGTTCAATGCTGAATCCCAGCCCCTGGATTAGTCACTGTCACAGAGTAGACACTCAACTAATAGATGCTAGATGAGTAAATAAATCAATGACCATGCTGCTCTATCCTGTATCTAGATATCATCTGGAAGACCTTATATCTGTCTGTAACTATGTGACTGCTACTCAACATTCAAGGTCTAGTTCAAAGGCCATGTCTTTCATTCTTAAATTCTCAGCCAGAAGCAATACAGAGTTAGTGTTTTGGTCCATTTGGCCTACTATGACAAAACACCATAGACTGAATAACTTCAATAGCACATACTAATTTCTCATGGTTCTGGAGGTTCATATGTGGCAGTCTTCTCAGTGTGTCCTTACATGGCAAATGGGTGAGAGGGCTCCCCAGGGTCTCTTTTACGAGGTCATGAACCCCCCTCATGATGATTCCATTACCGTGATGTAATCACCCCCCAAAGGCTCCACTTCCTGATGCCATCACTGGGAGGGTTAGGGCTTCAATATATGAATATTGGGGAACACATATATTCACTCCAAAAGAGTAAGTGAATATTTAATTTCAGATTGGTCTCCATGGGCTTAGATGTAAGAAGTAGCTACACACTTCCAAATATTTGTCACCATTGAGTTCCTCTCTCTAACTTCGTCTATGGAAAACTTACAGACAACAAGTGATCCTCCCGAGATCACACAGACAGTAGCCAGTTACTGGCATGTACTTAAAGAAATCCAGGCCTCTGGTCTCAATCCAAAAACATATATATCTCATTTGATTCTTTCAACTATATACATATACATGATTCTTTCAAATATATATATACACACACACACACACACACACACACACACACACACACACATATTAGAGAAGCATCAATGATGAGAGAGAATCACTGATCTGCTACCACTTGCATACCCTCCACTGGGGATCGAACCCCCAAACTGGCATGTGCCCTGACTGGGAATCAAACCCTGACTTTCTGGTTCATGGGTCGATGCTCAACCACTGAGTCACACCAGTCAGGTGCAAGTGTGGTGTTCTTCTCACCTATTTAAAGGGCAGTGAATGCTAAAACTTCAACACTCTTGAGTGGGAATGGCTACTTATTATTTTTAAACTAGAGGCCTGGTGCACAAATTCCTGCATGGGTGAGATTTAGCCTGGAAGAGGAGACATGGGAGGTTGGCTGGCCGGTGGGGGGGGTGACCGGGGGCAGGGCCACGGCCAGTTGGCTGGCAAGCCCTGTCCCCTGGTCGACTCCTGGTCGGTGGAACTCCCGCCCAAGGGGACAATTTGCATATTAGCCTTTTATTATATAGGATGGATACAAAGACACACCCATATCCTATATTTCCATAGGGCATGGTGTGAAAATGTACAAGTGGGAAGGAGTTTAGATAGTTCATTGGAAAGACAATCTGTCTCATATGAGATGAGAATGGTAAGCATGCAGCCAACAGTAAGTGTCCTTTTTTATTCTGTGTTGCCTAAAAATCACAACAGATAAGGCAGCTGATTCGGCTGAGGAGCCGAGGGAGTCCGATCCAGCCTGTTTGAATAAAAGGATGAAACAAATGAAACAAACTGTTTTGAAGCCAGAGCAGCAGTAATCCCTCCTGTGTATGCTCTAGTGAATTTGGCCTCCCAGATATAGATTTGTAAAGAACAAAGTAACAGTGGCAACGGGAAAACCGGCTTTACAGGCAAAATCTCAGAAGGAAGGTGGGGAGAAGGACAAGAAGGGATGCAGTGTGGAGGCTGGATCAAGGTATCTACCCTTCATTGCCTCTGCTTCTTTACACACAATCCTATTGTTCACCAAATATATTTTTAGAAGGATGATAACATGTTGCATATGAAAATGATAGGTTACAACATGCTACTCTTAAGAAAATAACTTACATGTAAAAATGTACAGGTTGCGAAGTGCTATTTTTAAGTTATGTTCATTATCTCATTTGATTCTCCCAACTATATCCTGAGGAAGGTATTATCCTATTTTGGGAGGAGGATTTTGTATGCTTATAAAAGAGGAAAGTGGGACAGGAGAATGACCATCCTGGTAGGGCAAACATACCACCACAAGTTAACGTCCAGTACTCTTTCCACTGCTTTAAAACATGACACTGACAGGAACCAAGATGGCGGCGTAGGGAGCGGACCTGTGTGTGCTGCTCTCTCACAGCATCACTGAAACTATCAACTATGAAGTAAACAACCGCCACTCAGAACCATGGGGAAGTTGGCCCAGTGGGAGATCTACAACTGGAGGAAAAGAAAGAAGCGCAGTGAGACTGAGTGGGAGCTACGGAGGCACCAAAACCAGAGGTACGCAGTCACACGCCACGCGGGCTGCAAATGGATTCTCGGTTTTTTACGAACCCTCGAATCCTCTGGGCTTGCTCCGGGCGGGTCTCTGAGGCCCCAGATCCCACAGGGAGAGGCGGCCACGGCCTTGCAGTGGTCGGAGAGCGAGGGAAGCTCTGACACGCGGCTGCTCGCCGGCACTGAGGGACAAGAAGTCCTGGTGTCCCGGGGAGGCGAGGGGCGCGGAGACGCCGCCATTGCTATTTCCTCCGCGCTGGCGACTCCCTGTGACCCCACCCTACCCTCAGGGCTGTGCCAGAGGCACAAGAGGGAATGACTGTGCTTTTACAAACTCTCAAATCCACTGAGCTGGTTCGGGCGGGTCTCTGAGGCCCCAGGCCCCAAGGCGAGAGACGGCACGGCCTTCCAGCGGTCAGAAAGCGAGGGAGGCTCTGGCGCTCGGCTGCTCGCCGGCACTGGGGGACGCAAAGTCCTGGAGTCCTGGATAGGCAAGGGGCCGCTGAGTCTCCGCCCCCGGCGACTCCCTGTGACCCCGCCCTACGCAATTTACATTCCCATCTGGGCTGTGCCAGACTCACAAGTAGAAACGCCTTTGCTTTTGCAAATTTTCAAATCCACTGAGCTGGTTCGGGCGGGATCATGAGGCACCAGACCCTACGGGGAGAGGCAGCACGGCCTTGCAGCCACCAGAAAGCGAGGGAGACTCTGTTGCACAGCTGCTCGCCGGCACTGGGGGACACAAAGCCCTGGCAGAGATTCAAGGGGCCGCGGAGACTCAGCCAGTGCTATTGCTCCGCTATGCGACTCCATGAGTC
>NW_005871135.1:1238272-1276527 GCF_000147115.1 Myotis lucifugus
TGAGGTAGGGACGGCCCCGGTGAGGTTGAAACGGCCTTGGTGTTGTGCTCAGACGGCCCTGGTGAGGTTGAGACTACTCCAGTGAGGTTGGGACAAATAAAGGGGACCAGTATGGACTGATGAACAGGGGTAGATACAGAAGCAGAGCAACATTGAACAGAATGTTAAACTACAGTGGGAAGCCTGGGGAGGGTTGGGGGGGGGATTAAGAGACCAACTGAAGGACTTATATGCATGCATATAAGATTAACCAATGGACACAAGACACGGGGCGGGGGGGGCGGGGGGTAGGGGTCGGGGGAATGTCAAGGGGGGGAAAAAAGGATACATATGTAATACTATTTGTAATACTTTAAGAAATAAAAATTATTATTAAAAAAAAAAATAAAATAAAAAAAAATAAAACATGACACTGACCTAGACCAAATAGTTTTGAGATCTGATCTTAAAACAAGTAGGCATTATTTTAACTGGTTCCAAAAATGTAAAATTGACTTCTGCTTCTGTCCCTTCTTCTATCCCTCACTCTCTGCCTTCCTATGCCTCTCTCCTCCCCTCACATTCTCTTCAGCATGTTATTTCTCTTGTTCTCACACTCTTCTCTCTCTCTCTCATACTTGCTCTCATCTGGCTTCCTCTCCCTCAATTTTACTCTCTCTTCTTCTCAGTATTTCTGTTTCCACTGAAGAAATTAAAGTATAAGATTTTATTTAATCTAACTTTAAAATAGTATAATTTTTAAATCTTAAAAGATTAGTAATGCTTGTTCCAGAAGCCCAGAAACAAATATATATATTTACTAGAGGCCCAGTGCATGAAATTCGTGCATTGTCCCTCAGCCCCGCCTGTGCCCTCTTGCAGTCCGGGACCCCTGGGTAGGGTCCCTAGGCCTGGCCGGCAATCAGGATTTATCAGGGCTTTCCTTCCCCCCGGCTTCCAGCAGCTGTCCCTACCCCTGCCACTGCCACTGCTTGCCATTTGTGCAGTGCTGCCCCCGCTTCCCTCCCCTCTCCCCCCTCCCCCCTGCCCTGGCACTGATCGCCTCTCTCTGCAGGTGACAGGCGTGGGGTGCGATCACTTTGATGGGCCTCCCTCTGTGGGGTGATCGCTGGCCGGCCCCGCACACCTGCCACAGCATCGCTGGCCGGTGGCCTGGGCCTCTGTGGGGCAATCTATCATGGGGCCCCCAGATTGATCACCCCGCAGAGGGACGCACTGCCAGCCGGGTAGCCTGGGCCTCCCTCTTTGGGGTGATTGATAGCAGAGCCCCACGATCGATTGCGCAGCAGAGGGGGACCCCGCCCACCCGACGGGGGCCTCCCACTTTGGAGCAATCACAGAGCCCCCCCCCCAAATTGCATTGCACCTGCCTTGGCTGGCCTGGGGCCAGTGCATGCCATAGTGTGGTCACCCGGCTGTTTGGTCAATTTGCATATTACACTTTTATTTTATATATATATATATACATACAGTATACACACACACACACACGAAGATCCCCAGATGTTTGTGTTGGACAATTCGTGTGTTGTGTTTCTCTAACTGTAGGTCCCTAATAATATTCTGATCAATCAAAATGCCATTCAGAACTATATTTAGTCCATAGTTCAGAAGTTCCTTACCAAGGAGTGTAAATGTCCAAATAACACTGACTTGTATGTACAGAACTGAAAGGGAAACAGAGAAATAACAATAAATGTACTGCACAATTGCACTTACATGTGGGATCTTAAATGAACCAAACTTGTAGAAACAGAGAATAGAATAGAGGTTACCAGGCCCAGGGGTTAGTGGAAATAGAGATAGATTGGTGAAAGGGTACAAACTCTCAGCTATAAGATAATTAAGGTCTGAGGACCTAATGTATATCATGGGGACTATAGTAGCTAACACTGTATAATTGCAATTTTGTAAGAGAATGTCACTTGAATGTTTACACAGAGAGAGAGACACACACAAGATAAAGTATATGTACCACAGATTTCTATTTGTGTTGCGTTTGCTTTACTTTGGAAGCTAGGCCACCAGTGGAGCCAACTATCCAGAGCTTTGAAACACAGTCATGCATTTATACAAAGTCACAAGCCTTACAAAGAGACAACGTCTGTAATACTTAGCCCATGAACAAGGAAATGTTATTTCGTATGAGTAACTATAAAACAAAGAATTTGGGATTCTCTTCTGCCATCCCTGCAATATATACTTTTTTCATGGCTCCCACCTAGTTCCTCTTTGTGAGCCTACTGTCTGCTCAATTGCTATTTGCATAATGAACCAATATCTACCCAAACTCATGGACAGAAAACTGTGTCTACAATACGTAGGGTTGCTACGCAATTCACAGGATGTGGCTAAAGAAGAGCAGATAAGTATCTATTTCCTTATGATACAAAAACAGAATAAGCAGAAATACATCTTGGTTAGCATTACCACCAGATAGGAAAATTTCAGAGTTGATTCTCACATCACACCTGCAGAATCTGCTCATTTTCTCCATCAGTGACATGCAAGATCTTTTGGGGGTGATGGTTTCCCTTGTGCTGATGCATGATCCCTGCCAGCTCATATTTCCTCTCTCCATCACCCATCACCTGGAACAAACACAGGAAGCCTAAGGAAAGAGCTGTGGCTGGTTAGAAGTATGAGGGCAAGATCGCAGTTTGAACTATGGGAGCTGTTTTTAATTCCACAAGCTGCTATTGTCTTAGGTACTTCCGCTGTGGCCTGGAAAAGACAAATAGTCTTCTGAAAATACCTCTACAGAAAGAGCCTTCTCCCCGGCACCTATAAAACATTCATAACACCTTCATTGTGCTGTAAATCCTTAGCAGGAGTTGATAACAGTGTATGAATTTTTAATGTAACATTTATAAATGGTTATTAAAACTATCCTTAAAGTAAAGTGTCAGTTTATTTTTAATTAACTGTTGGCTATTTAAGCTCCCAGATGGCCTGGGGAAAGACCAATAGGACCCAGTGTCAATTATCTGCCCTCCTCATCTTTAACCCCTTGTTGCCCTCTGTCAGGAAATCCAATGCAGGTAAGCTCTAAAAACTTAAATCAACTGCAGAGTTGTTCTCTGGAACGTTATATTTCTTATAAAGTAGTCCTGGAATATCTGTCAAGCTCCCATGAAACTGTGAGGTAAGCACTGCCCATTCTGAATCCTCACAGTCCACACCCACCTCCACACACCTGTAGCAGGCAAGAGAGGAAACTGGGATGAAACAGACTGACCCGTAGACTCTGGAACACAAGACCTGCGGCACAGGATCCAACTCAGGTGCAGTAACTTGAACCTGTACTTGTAGGTGGCTTCTGATGACAGTTCCAGGAGCAAGGCACTGACTACACAATACAGTTAGAAAATCCAAGCCCTGGCCAGGTAGCTCAGTTGGTTAGAATGTCACTCTGATACGCCAAGGTTGTGGGTTTGATCTGTAGTCAGGGCACATACAAGAACCGACAATGAATACATAAATAAGTGGAACAACACATCACTCTCTCTCACACTTCATCTCTCTCTTTCTCTCTCTCAAAAAAAATCAATAAATAAAAAAGAAAAAGAAAATCTCATGGTCAGTGAGATCAGTTTGATTTTTTTGGGGGGGAGGGGCAGATTCTCTCATACCCACCAAGATTGTTAGACTCTCTTTCGGTTATCCTGGCTCTGACACTTTGCCTATGTTTTATCATATATATAGCAAGAAGTAAAACATCCTACATTTCTTCCTTTCCTTTATTTGCATCCAAATAACATTACTCAGTCCAACCTGGGGAATATGAAAATCCAGGATGCATGTGAGGGCATGTGTTTGTGAGCACATGTGTGTTTGTATAAAGATATTCAAGTGTCTAATGTTAGACTGGAGGTCTTGTTATTGTTCCTTAGCAGATGGAAAATTAAATCTAATTCCTTAGCGTGGCATTCAAAGCCCTTCATGGTCTAGCCTGGGATGCACCTCTGGTTCTTGCTCCCACCACTCCAACTCTCCCACTCTGGGCTCTAGGGAGACAAGATCACTTGTTCCTCTTAATAAACCACCTTGTTTTATCTTTCCTAGAACTTGCTCATACTGCCCCTTCTGCTGAGAGGATTCTTCATGTCTTTTTATACCTAGAGAACTTCTAGTCATTCTTCAATAGTCCAGTCAGTTACTTTCGCCTGGAAGTCTTCCCCACCTGTGTAACCCATGCTCACTTCCCTTATGGCGTTTATCACATTGCGTGGAAATTTCTTGCTTATGTTTTCGGTTCCTTCATGAGAGTGTGAGCTCTGCAAGAACAGAGTAAATGTCTTGTCTATCAGCCAATTTTAACACGGTACTAGATGCAGAGGAAACATTCAGTAGTCACTTTTTGAAGAAGAAAGTATAGGTTGCATTTCAATATAGACTTTGCAAGTTCTACAGATCATATTTAAAGGCAAAATGATTAGTTCTCTTTTGTATATGCTGTTGAATATTAGCCCAGAATTCAGGCAAAGCAGGGGTGAATCCTATCCTGAATCTAAAATTTGATTTAGGGCATTAATTTTTACATTTAACTTGTACGGGAGGCAATTGATTGATGTTTCTCTCACAATTGATGTTTTTCTCCTTCTTTCTCCCTTCCTCTCTCTCTAAAAATCAACCAAAAAATATCCTTGGGTGAGGATTTTTTAAAAAGTATTTACCCTAAAATATTAACCAATAGTTTATTTTGTGGTCAGGAATGATGTTGTATTCATTCTAATTTAGACACAATAAATTCAAGATGTTTGTAAAACATCTGATTTCTAACTAGAAGAAAACTGTGAGTTTGGTGCCACTGGTATGGGCTGGGATTGTACATACAAGGCTTCTCTGACCATAAGGGGACTGAATGTTTGTGCCAAGAGAAACAAATATGGAAGAGAAAACCGTGGAGTTGGAGTTAAACCCGGTAGGTTGAACACAGTCTTTTTCCAAACCTGGTAACATGATAGTGACTGACCAAACCTCCTCTCCCCAGCACCCCCCCCAAAAAAAAAAGCAAACACACACACACAAAAACAACAATAAATAAATCAATAGAGTAAAAGAGAATGAGATACAAGTTGATAGATAACAGGAAATACCAATGGAATTATTAAAGGTGAAAGCCTATGATAAGTAGTGACTGACTTAGCCCATCAAAGAAGGCCAAGTGACTGGCATCATGGAAACATGGAGAGAATCAGGAATTGGAGGCAAGATGCATTTTATGAAGTCAGGGATACTTGTTGGGTCAGAAATAAGAGCTGAAAGTATTTGTAGGTGCAGTTAGGTCTTCAGAAAACTCTCAAATGCATTCCAATTCTTTCCAAAATAAGACAGAAGACTTAGTTTCTTAAAATGTTGAATCAGCTGGGCTCAAATTTCAGGAACAACAGGTGAAATTTAGGCTAGACAAAGGAAATGCATTGAAGACAAATGTATTGACTGGAAGTTGGCTCCTACTTCGCTTCCAGAATACTGAAAACTAAGATTTTTTTTCTTCTGACATTCATCTCTGGGGCAAGCGACTGGTCCAACAGAAGAGCCCTCAGGAAGAATACAGCTACCAACACAAAGGTCAGGTCCTGGCCAAACCCCCTTCCAGTGCAGCTCACCAGCTGACAAGTTGCACCCTTACATACTGCTCTAAGGACACTTCTCAGTGAGATAAATAGATTAGGTAATTAGATAAGATAGATATAAGATATACTTATAAAAATAAAGCTCATTGGAAAGAAAGAGCAAAACAAATACATGTTATAAAAGGAACTCTGAGAAAACAGAAATAATGTGAAGAGCTAAAGAAATGTCTGGAAAAATATAATTATTTCTTAGAAAAAAGATTTAATCAATGAAACAAAACTAAACAAACAAAAAACCTTGTAAAAATGTTGTAGAGAAAAAGAAAGATCTTCAAAATTAAAAACATGATGGCAAAAATTAAATATATATATTAAAGGGATGCAATGTTAAGGTAAAAAACAAACAAACCTCAGAAAGTAAATGGAAAATATATATATAAAATAGGAAATAAAAGGTAACATAGATTAATACAGGAAGTCTAATATCTGACTAAAGTAAGTTATAGATAAAAGATGAAATGGGAGGAATATATTTACCAAGTAAATAATTTAACAAGGGCCCATACCATACCCAGCATATCAAAGCATATTATTATAAGATTTCAGAACATGACAAATAAATTAAATGTTCTTAAAACTTCCAAGAAATATAAAGTAGATCAGATACAAAGGACTAGGAATCAGAATGGCATTGGGCTTCCAGAAAACAATATTGGAAGCTGCCAGACAGTAGAACAATAATTTCAAAATTCTGAAAGAATATTATTTCAAACCTAAATTCTATACACAGGCCACTATTTAATGTTAATAACAATATTTAGGATACATAGGGAGGGACTCAAAAACTTAACCCCGTGTACATTTTGTCAGGAGGATGGAGGGTGCATGACACCTAAATAAGAGAGTAATCCAAGGAGGAGGAAGATGAGAATCAGGAAATAGGCCACCCAACATGAAAGAGGCGAAGGCAAATCCCAGTCTAATGGCTGAGCAGAGTCTAGGTCAACCGTCGGCAAACTACGGCCCGCGGGCCGGATCCAGCCCGTTTGAAATGAATAAAACTGAAAAAAGACCATACCCTTTTATGTAATGATGTTTACTTTGAATTTATATTAGTTCACACAAACACTCCATCCATGCTTTTGTTCCGGCCCTCTGGTCCAGTTTAAGAACCCATTGTGGCCCTCGAGTCAAAAAGTTTGCCCACCCCTGGTCTAGGTCAAAAGCTGTGAGTCACCTATGGACCAACAGTGCTGATGAGAAGAGATGGAGAGCTCCTGGCAGGTGGCTCCAAGTAAAGTAAAGTAAAGGAACCAATGCATTAGTGCATTTCTGCACATTAAGAAAAATGTGTGGTGCTGGCCAGTGTGGCTCAGTGGCTGAACATCGACTTATAAACCAAGAGGTCATGGTTGATTCCAAGTCAGGGCACATGCCAGCTTGTGGGCTTGATTCCCAGTAAGGGGCATGCAGGAGGCAGCCGATCAATGATTCTCTCTCATCATTGATGTTTCTATCTCTCTTTCCCTCTCCCTTCCGTTCTGGAATCAATAAAAAAAAAAAAAAAGTAAAGTAAAAAATGGTGGGGGGTTGGGGAAACACCACATCTTGAAGAAGTTACCATAAGATTAAAATAGGATCATAATCAAACATTCTTAATGCCAAGATGGGAGAGGATGGAATTACAAAAAAAAAAAAAATGGTAGGGGGAGAATGAAATTCACCGTGAGAAATGCTTCAGAAACTCAAGTAGAGGTAAAGAGTGAGTAAACATTATTGAATTTGGCCACTAAAGGGCCATCGAAAGTCATCAAGAGGGCTGTTTCAGAAAGTCACCTGGGGCTGCTTCAGATTCTGGCTGGGAAAGGTTTTCAGATCAATCAAGGATGCAACCTCTCCCAGCTCAGACCCTTCTGCTAGGGGATCACTATTTATCTGATCAGTTCAGCCACGGTCACTCTCCCATGAGAATTTTTAGATCTTGTAGATAAACAAAAAGGAAGATAAAAATCTTTCCCACTCAGACCAGGAAACTGTTTCTCCCAGGGGTCATCCCATCAACAAGTGTTTGTTCAGCTTTTCCTGTGCTTTGTGTACTGGCTGAAAAAGCAACCGCACACAAAAACAAACAAAAAATAAACAAGCCCTAACCAGTTTGGCTCAGTGGATAGAGCGTCAGCCTGCGGACTCAAGGGTCCCAGGTTCGATGCCCGTCAAGGGCATGTACCTTGGTTGCAGGCACATCCCCAGTAGGGAGTGTGCAGAAGGCAGCTGATCGATGTTTCTCTCTCATCGATGTTTCTAACTCTCTATCCCTCTCCCTTCCTCTCTGTTAAAAATCAATAAAATATATTTAAAAAAAAATAAACAAAACGACAACACTGCTTCCTTCTCATGGGACATAGGCTCTATTTGGAGCACAAAGACTCCATCAGATGAAATAAAAGAACTATATATGGGCATGAAGAGTCAAGTGATAGAGAGTGTATAATTCAGATTTGTACTATAATAAAGATTCATGAGAGCTAAAGTGGGGGGGGGGCTCTAAAGGAAGTCTAGGCCTAAACAGATGTGAGCGTATTATGGAGTGACAGGAGGGAAAAGGTGATGAAGGCAGGGGGAGAGGTGCTGTGAGAGATAAGGTTGAATGTGCTTCTCCAGAGACATACTCCAGTATTCCGAAAAGCAATGCCCCTTTGTGGGTGGACGTGAACTTCTTTTGCCTCAGCTCTGGCCACTAACACTAAAGTAGGGTGAGTTTGGACAAAGCCAACTTCCCTAGGTCTACATGGCAGTGATACCTGCCTTAGACAATGGCACTGAAGACTGCATCCTACAGACACAGGTGGTTTTTGAATTATAAAGTGGAAAGTAAGCAGTGACAGGCCTTGGGTGATAGACTTTATGTCATTCAGTACTCACTCAATTAAACTGATTCACTCAATGCATGTGCCTTAGGTATTCAGGTTTGGGAGGGGAATATGACAGACCTCGTACCAAGTAAGACAGACAATACCCAACTAATTACACAATCAATTGTTCCATTCCTTAACATGGCCCACCAGGGTTTGTGTTATCTGATTTCCATCTATGTCAGCCTTCCATGCCCAGACCTCTTGGGGAGGCATCTCACAGACCTCCTTTGTTCCATGGACGTGCTCTGCTTCTTCCCAGCTCGGAAACTGTGCACTTCTCTCCCTCTTCCCAACCCCTTCACTCCCCCTCTTTCTCCTTCAGATTTCTTGACATCTAGCTGGGGTCAGTTCACCCTGCTCTCAGCATCTTATGACACTCTGTTGTAGCAGTAACCAAAAATGGAAATACCCATTAAGCATGTAATTTGTTTAAATGTTGTGGCTCCTTGCTAGAATATACGCCCCAAGAGCAGAAACCTTTTCTTTGGACCATTGTAACCTTCGGACTTAGCCTGGTGCCTGTCCATCATGAGCCAGCCGTCAACATACATTTTCTAAATGACTGGTCAGAGGTACGTAAAAGCTATTTTCAGAATGTCGGTCATGGGCAGCAATTTATTCTCATGAATCTCTAAATTTCTGTAACAACCTGTTACAGGTCTGTCTCCTCCAGGTTTCTCTCGCCCATCGCTGGTTCTATTTTTATATACTTGCAAGTTCTTTAAGTTACCTCATCAGTGTCAGACCCCAAACCAAGTGACATCATCTCTGTCCACTGTCACCAGGAATCAAAGGCTTTTCTTTTTTCTTTATTTTTCAGTTTACGTATAAAATCAGGGGGTGAACAGGAAGGCTACTCTAATAGGGGCGTTAATTGCAGTACAGAAATAACTGGCAATTACTCTCTCTAAGTGAACTTGACTCCGTGGCTGGTGTCAGGTTTCGCTAAGTGCCCTGGACCCAACTGAGACTAATTAGGCCTGCATTAAATATTAAAGCTTTCTGACACCCAGGTTTGGACAGTGACAGAAGAGAAGAAATCCTGTAACTTAATCTGTACCCAACAGGAATAATTTATGTTCATTTCTTATAACAAAAGAAAATCCAATTATGTAGCTGGCTGGAAGATATATTTAAGGAGAAGTTAATGTAAAAGAATTTACATAAACACATACAGACACAGTACATAAAATAACAAAAATGTCAACAGATAATTCCTATTTGCCACCAACTACATCAAATGCCTGCTGATTGTTCTCCAGTAAATTGTGTTTGCATGGCAAATCACTTTTTGCCTATAAATGCGTTTCAGATAGTACAGGGCAGCGATTCTGTGGTCGCGCCCCCTTTGGGGGTCGAACGACCCTTTCACAGGGGTCGCCTAAATACATCCTGCATATCAGATGTTTACATTATGATTCATAACAGTAGCAAAATTACAGTTATGAAGTAGCAACGAAAATAATTTTATGGTTGGGGGTCACCACAACATGAGGAACTGTATTAAAGGGTCGCGGCATTAGGAAGGTTGAGAACCACTGGTCTAGAGGCACAGAGTCAGCATAACTACTGTATGTAGACCTCTCTTACAATCCCTCACAGGACCACCACTTTGTGTTTCTTGAATTACTCAACTGGTAAAGGGACAACTTGCTTTTTCTCACAGTTAAGAAGCAGCTCAAGGTTAAGACATCTGGTCTACGTCCCCACTCTGTCTCTAGCTCGATGTGTGGTCTCAGATAAGTTACAGTCTCCTGGGCCCTTCTGTTCTCTTTTTATAAAATGCAGCACACGCATCTCTGAGAGTGCTGGGCTTTTGTACAAAGGTAGAAAAGCTGGGATAACATATCCCAGACACCCATCACCAGATTCAGTCACTGTTAACTTGTGACAGCTCTGTTTCATCTCTCCTCCTCTAGGCACTCATTTTTTTAAAGCAGTTTCCCCTCCCTAGATCACTTCATTCATAAACATTTCATATGTACATTGAAAATATGAGTTTGCCTTAAGAAGAGTGACATCAAAATAAACATTAACATTGATTTCTAAATAAAAATTGGGTTATTTTGATGAACAAAACATATAGGAATAAGAGATTTTAAAGGTCATTACTGTTGGGTCAACCTCAGAATCTTATTTTCTTTATTATATTTTTATGGTAGAATATAAAATCCTGATTGCATAGAAAAGTGCTTTCACATACTAACAGCCACTCACCAATGCACCTGGCAATATGCAGAATGTTTATCACGTAATCAGGATTGGCAAAAGAACTTGATGGTGCCATTTCACTAAAACAAGGTAATTTAGCAACTAAAGAATTGTAGTTTTCTCATTTTGTTAATGTAGGATGAGGCAAAAGTAGGTTTAATGTATGGAAAATAATACAATAATTAATAAATAAAAATACAATAATAAACTCTATGCTTTGCATACTCAGAACAGTAAACCTACTTTTACCCCACTTCTATATGGTTTATTACACTTGGGGATGCATGTTATTTATTACTTTTGTTATTATTATTATAGTTTTTAATAGATCATTTGATGTCCCCCCAAAGGCCTAATATAGGATTCTTTACAGAGTGTATCCTCAATAAGTACTTATTGAATAAAAAGTGAATAAACAAAAATGATATATAATCAAATATTTGTGAAATAATGAAACATCTCTTGAAAACTTTTGGAAAGCAGTTCTGAAAAACAATGGAATCCACTGAAAAAAGTCTTAGAACAATGAAATAAATAAATCTAAGGTATAACATTGTCATTTTATTACTCCCTATTAAAGCTAGGTTACTGGATGTACACACATCCCCTTTTTCTAAGACGATAAGGAGAAGCCGTAAAAGCAGCAGCAAATGCGATTGTCCAGGAGAACAAGTATAAGAATATTATATTGCAAATAAGAGACCTGGGTTCCAGACCCTCCTTGGCCATCCTTGACCTTAATAACCTCAGTTCCTCATTTCCATCTGTGGGACCCAGTAAGATGATGTAACTAAGGACTGAATAAGATAATAGTCCCGCCTCTTCCAGTTCTCCATTCTGTGAGTCTCAGTAGATGGGTGGTGGGAACTAATTAAATAGGCTTAGAGAAGGTGCCTTATTGGCTACAATAACTTTTCAGTAACATTCTAAGGACCTGTCTGAAAACCTGGGTGCAACTTAGGGTTGGTGTCAGCCTGTCTCTCCAAATTGGGCTGCTGCACTTGTGTTAAAAATAATTAGAATGTGGGTAGTCCTAGAGCTCCTTTAGGCGGTACAGTGATTTCTGAGTTTGCTGGAAGCAAGTGATTTCCCCATGAAAGGGCAGAGTAATCAACTCAGAGACCATTACCACCCTTCTTCCCGGGTGTGAGTGTGGCAGCCTTCCCAGCCACACTTATTTTCCGATTTTCTTCCCCCACCCCCTCCACTGAAGCACGATATGAAATTATGGAAAAGCCATTTTCTATCCAATGGCAGCTGGTTGCCACGGGTTACAAGAGTCTTAGCTGTCCCCAGGGCGATTTTACTGACTGAAACCATTCCAGGAGGGAGGAGCCAAAGAAGAGAGGGAGAGGGAGAAGGAGGCTGGCGGGACCAAGTCCCCCCAAAACACCTCTCTCTTCTCCTCCAGAAATGGGGCTCCAGGATATGCTAGGATGTACTTCTGAGGCCTGGACTGGAATATGAACTTGTCCTGAGGCTAGGTAGTTGGGGGAAGGAAGTGGTCTATAAGGTCCCTGGAGAGGTATTTCAGATGAAGAAATGACTAAAAAGGTCACAGCATGTTGGAAGGTGGAAAGCACTTCATTAGAGATGGAAGCTCTCCCTCTCTCTCTCTCCCTCTCTCTCTGTCTGCCTTTCTCTCTCTCCCCCTTTCTTTCCTCCTCCTATACTAATATTTTAAAATAATAGTAAATCAGATTGAAAGTCAGTGTAGTTTTCGATTTAATGTTGAATTTCTCTCACATCTTCTACACCCCATAAAGCTCATCCAATGTGTTTGAATTCCTAGACTGATAGGGCCCTTATTTCCTCCTAAGCACACTCATTCTATTGTAAAGTTATTTGCATCAACATTGAAAATGAAGTCTAATATTTACCGGATAATTGCAACATATTAGGCTCTAGACTAATTGTTTTCATTTTATCCTCACAACTAATTAATGAAATTGATATACGTGATTCACAGATGAGAAAAGTAAGGCACAGGGCCATATATCAGGAAACTAGAGGGGCTTGAATTTAAATCAATGTTTGAAGGATTCCTCAGCTTTGTTCTTTCAACTGTGCAATTCTGCCTATTGCATGCTTTCTCTTTTTCCTCTCTCTTTTAACATATATATCTCTGTGGCTCCAGTTTTATGTTTTCATCCCCCAAGCTTCCTGGTGACCTCTTGTGTTTTCTCTCTTTGTAAATGTCTTCCTTATCATTTCCTGAATTGTTTATTTATAAACTGAGAGTCTAGACCAGTGGTCGGCAAACTCATTAGTCAACAGAGCCAAATATCAACAGTACAACGATGGAAATTTCTTTTGAGAGCCAAATTTTTTAAACTTAAACTATATAGGTAGGTACATTGTTATTAACTTAATTAGGGTACTCCTAAACTGGCCTTTGCTAAGAACGTCCTCAATCTGACTGAGGTATATTCGCTGAGGTCGACCCCTTCCAACTTTCCCATCCACACTTGTCTTTATACTTGTTTCAGATAGACATAGACGAGTGTGGATGGGAGAGTTGGAAGGGGTCGACCTCAATGTACCTCCCCCGTGCTGCGTATCCCGCGGCCCCCTGCACCGCGTCTCTCATCGCCCTACCAACCGACCGACCAACACCCCCCACTTCTTCTAACGCCACTTCTTCAAAATAGACTCGCCCAGGCCGAAAAACAACTTCTACGAATGGGCCACGAAGTTTCAATCGCACTGTACATGCGCGCCCGCACGTGGTATTTTGTGGAAGAGCCACACTCAAGTGGCCAAAGAGCCGCATGTGGCTCGTGAGCCGCGGTTTGCCGACCACTGGTCTAGGTTATCTAAATCCCTAAAGCAGGGGTGGGGAACGTCGGGCCCTCAGGCCCTAATAATGCCCACTAAATCATTTGGTCTGGCCCTGCCAAGGCATTAGAGGTGAGTTAATTAACTATTGACCAAATATAGTAGGCTAAGTTTTAAGATGACAATTTTGTATATACTGCAATTGATGTTATAAATATCCAAATGGCCCTTGAAAGAAAAAAGGTTCCCCACCCTGCCCTAAAGGAACAGTCTCTTTTCAATTCTTCATATTCTACTTCTTTTAATTCATTCCAAAGCAAATATATTTTTTTCTAGTTTCCACATACTGTATATTTTTCAGAGACATGTTGAGCCAGTTGAAATCCCCAAGCCTATTTTGTCCATGCTGCGTTTTGCCCAGCCTCTATATCTTTTAAGTGAATAGTGACAGGTGTTTACATTTCTTCATATGAAATTTCATCTGATGGGTTAGTTTTGTCATTCCAGGTTATAAAAACCTCTTTAGATACTCATTTTTCATGTAATGCATTTGATTTGACCAACAGATTATGACTTGATCCATGACATGAGTTAAAATATAATGGTAATTATGAATAATGTAAACAAGGATACAGTCTCATGTATAGAAATCTAGAACTGACATGAGTCATATATTTCTCCTTCCACATTAACTAATCAACAGATATTAGAACACGACACGGAAAGGAAGATGTATTTTGAAAAGAAGATTCGCTAAATATACAATCAGTTTCCAGCTGCACAGGTGCTGGGCTCTGAACCAAAGCTGCCAACATCAGAGCCTCCACTGATCCTGACTCTGTTTATGGAGTGGTAAGTATGTTTTTAAGTACTTTAAAAATCAGAAAAACATTCATTCAACTAGCAGATAATTAATAGCACCTACCAGGTAGATGTCAAGAGATTTTTTTTTAAACCAATATATTTCACAAATTTTTATTGCCGTTGTTGTTGCCCTGACCTCATGGAATTTACAGTCTAATGAGTAGATAAAAGTAAATCCACAAACTGAATGTGATTAGTACAGAGAAACATAATTGGGTTTTAAGATAGAGAAGAGTAGATGGAATAATTTAGATTAATAATTACAGAATGTTTTGAAGTGAGACCTGAAGTATATGCAATCTTATTTGGGCAAAGAATGGGGGGGAAATTGCTTCTGGTAGAATACTTTGAGAAAAAGTAGGGGGGGAAAAAGGTAATTTTAAGGGACTATAAAAGAGGACAGAAAGGCTGAAGAGCCCTGAGAAGGCAGGTGAGATTTAAGGTGTGAAATGCAAACAGGGCCACATTACATTTGTATAGTAGTGTAAGTCTAATGAAAATCTATAGAAAGGTTTAAGAAAAAAGATCTGACTTAATTAGATTCATATTTAAAGAAGATAGTTTTGGCTGTATGTGCCCTGCCAAGGATCCATCTTGCAACTTTGGCATATCTGGACGACACTCCAACAAACTGAGAATGAAAATAAGGAGACCCCTTAAGAGGTATTGGCAGGGTCAGAGATCAAGGGAGAGATGGTGAAGGCTTACATTTGAGTAGTACAGTTGAAAAGTGGGCAATATTGAGAGCTACTTTACAGGTAGGATCTACAAAACTTGGTTCAGGATGGCATGTAGATGGTGGGTGAGGAACATGTCAAAAATTATAAAAACCTAATAGTTATTTTTTACCTTAAAGAAGGTATCTGGCCTTAGCAGGGAGATAATATATACACAAATAAGAGAGATATAAATCTAATGAGATTTGGGAAGCTCAGAAGGAGCCTAGTTTGTACTAGAGGATCTGAGGAAGGCTTTACAGAGGTGGTGGTATTTGAAGCAAATATTAATGTATAGCTATACTGTAGGATACAGAGATAGAAGAGTGAGCACAATTATAACTATACAGATATGTAAATACTTTCACCTCTATAGATTTTTATGTAGTCATGCATTTGGCACAATAAAAGAATGCCTAAAATATGTCAATGATTTTATACTTTTGATGCCACATTTAATGTGTAAGTAGATATTCATTTATACATATTTTATAGAAAGATAAAGTTAAAACCTTTAAGTACTCAGTACTTTGCAACCTTTATAAATAATTGAGCCCATCTTGAACTTAAACCATGCCCTGGTTGGGTAGCTCAGTTGGTTGGAGTGTTGTCCGGATACACCAAAGTTGCATGTTTGATCCCTGGTCAGAGCACATACAAGAATCAACCAGTGAATGCATAAAAGGGTGGAACAACAAATCAACGTTTCTCTCTTTCAAAAAAAGAAAATCAAAATGATAACTGCAGCATCTGTCCCCAGCATTCTATGGATTATTTTTCTTTATACTATCTAATGTAATGTATATTATTTCTTTGCTTCTATTTGTCTCTGACACTAGAATTCTAAACACTCTGAAGACCAAAATGTCCATGGTTTGTTTTTCTTTATATTATCTAACATAGTATATATTGTTTCTTTGCTTTTATTTGTCTCTACCATGAGAATTCTAAACCCTCCAAAGGCCCAAATTTCCCTGTTTTGCTCCCCACTAGACCCTGAGCACCTGGGTAGGAGTCTGTACTCACTGGGAGGAATGGGATGAATGAATCTGAAAAATGGATGATTCTAAACCCATGTTCCTCCCATTAACCAAGGTCTATCAGTTCTTAATACTATTGATCTAGTTTTATCAACTCAATCCATATTTGATATTATCCTGCTTTCTTTTTATTACCCACCAGTCACTCAAAAATAATTTATTGACCCTTGTGATAGGCTCCACAGAGACTGAGAAGACATACAAGACAGACTGTGCCCTCGGGAGCAAATGATATATTTGAAGACACATGGCATAATTTTTTGAAAGGTTAAGTAATACTAACACAGTGATATAATCAATATCACAAGACTTCATTAAGACAAAATTGAAGTGCCAAAGAGAACAATAAAGATAATAAATATTATGGGAGATAAGAAGACATTATTGAGGATTGAATTGATCTATTTTAGTTTCATAAAGGAAAAGAACTTTGACCAAGATAGTGAAGATAGGTAAGATTTTCTTAGGTAGAGAGAAGACATTAAGATAAGCCAGGCAAGAGACAAGTAGCAGCAGAAGCACATGAGTGAACCAAAATAAACTGGAGGGACAATGTATAGAAAGGGCTGGCTGGATCAGGGAAGAGAAGGGGGGTGGGTGGGCATGAGTTTCTGGGATACCATGCCCCACCTGTGAGAACCGGAATGTATAAAATGAGGTTTCCAAAAACATCTTGATATTAAGTGCTGACATGGGATGACCTACAATGTTTACTTTTGAGCTACTGAATTATGGCAAGCTAGGTGAGGACGGGTACCCCAAGATTAGACATTAAGGGATAAGGAGCAATTTTTATTTTATTGGGGAGACTTATAAGCCAAAGGTCAGAAAGATTCCCTGTTCTGTCAAGAAGGGTCTGGGGCCTGAATGATTTACTGGTTTAAGTCTCAGGGAAAGATCTTGTTCCCTGGCTACTCTCAAGTGCAAGTGTGGGGACAACTTGGAAAGAGGTTTCCTCACCAGGAATATTCTTGTTGTGTGTTTTTTTAAAACAGTGCTATAAAATGTAACAATCATTTTTAGTTCACAGACCCTATTAAAACAGGTCATGGGATCTGACCCACCAGTCATAGTTTGCTGATCCCTCATATACACCATTGTTAAATTAATGGTTACTATTAATATATACTATATAATGTCTTTTTATTATTTTGAAATGATGCTGTTACTATTGTCATCATCATCTTCATCATCAACATCATCATAATTATCATTGAAGCAGGGGATAGGTTTTCAATTAGGGCAGCACTGCTTGGGGAATTTAGACAATGATATCATTTCATACGTTGAATTATTTGTTATTGTGTGACTGGTGTTTTTCCAGCCACCCAAAATTCTGGGTCATATTCTGAGATAGACTGCCTCAACCATAGTTTGGAAATAAGATATATAAAGAGAATTCATTTCCGTTTCATGCATCATCTGACATTTTATGCTTTGTTCTATTGTATTGGTTCACTGAGTAACTTCATCGAAAAGGGAATGGCATTCTGCAAATGCTGCCTGTATTGTGAAAAAATAATTGTTAAATTCTCTGATTATTACTTTGGCTGAGAGGTTCTTCTCTTCTGTCTTTGCTATTTCCCAGGGCGCCCTCTTTGCACTCACTATTTCCTGCTGAAAGAAAGGTCCATTTTCCACTTTGCTCAGGTGAAAGGGGAACTCACCATGGATTAGACTCCAGCCTGTTTCACTCTTGTAATTCCTGGTGCTGGGATTGGTGCAATGGGAATTGCAATTGTTTATCTCAAGGCTCAAAAAACTTAGCATTAATAATGAAGAGAGAGAAAAGGACCGGTCTTTGAGATTCAGGAACTGCTCAAAATTTTGGCGTGGGACTCTTTACAATATTGACTAATGAGCAAAAACCAGGAAAATCATTTTAAAGATTTAAACCGCTTGTTTTTTAATTCATGTGAGTGTCGGCCTCATTTCATTCTTCAACAGTTGCCCTCCTTCCCAGAAGCAAGGTTTGCTTCAGGAGTGGACAAATTGTGTAGCATTTGTCTAAAATGATAGGTCTAATTATCGCTCTGAAGTCATGAAGTATTTTTGAACTCCCACTAAAATGTTAAATGCAAAGAATTCACAATGGTTTTAAAATTGATTTGAGGTCCCATTTTTCTAGACTGTGCCTGGCAGTCAAAGGATCAAAAACTAAGCAAAAAGGAGAAGCAGGGCACCGCCTGAGCCTTTTGGTAGTTGGACAAGCGAGTTTGAGAGATTAAAGAATGCAATAGAGTAGAAGGCTTTCAGTAAAAACAGACAAAATAACACCAAACAAACACACACGCACACAGAAAATGGGTCAGACCAATTCTGATGAAGAAATATATAAGCAGAGCCTAAACATGTGTGTCTAGAATCTTTATATTTTGTAAATGTAGTTTAAAAATATGTTCCATGTTGATGGGCTACTCTTAACCTTAAATACCTGCTTCTGTAGAAAAGAGAGTAAGCATGGTTTTATAAATGTCACATCACATGTTCCCTGCATCAAGAGTATATTAATACCTAGTTGGTGATACTTTGGTAAAGCAAATAAATATTTTAAAGTGTCCAGAACCAGCTCTATAATTTATGTGATCTGCAAGGATGGCTTTCAGTGAAGAAAGGTTGCTCAACTTAAGAAATAGCTGAGCAGTTATCACTGATGATAAAGTAGCTAATGTCAGCATGGGGAAAGACTGACCTGGGCATGGAGCTGCGTGGGGGGTGGTGCTTAAAACACAAGCAGTTGAGAGCAACGAGGCTTTCTTGAATCTGTGTCTTTACACAGGCTCTTTCCTCTAGCTGAAATCTCCGTTTTTGTCTCTATTCCCCCAATCTGTAATGTTCAACCTAAACACATCCTTTAACGCTTATCTCAGGCAATACTTCCCTTGCAAAGCATTTCCTCCAGGTTGATTTATGTGTTTCTTCTTTCTTTTATGTTCTATTAACAACCAGTCCATGATTCTATCGTGCCTGTACTGTGTCTACTGATTTCCTCATCTATTTCCTCCTCTAGCCTGCTTCCATGATTGCTAACCAAATGTGTTATGTCAATGTTCACAGAAGAGATGAATGAATGAATGAATGAATGAATGAAAGAAACAGTAGATGATGAAGGAATTCCTCAGGTAGTAGTCTGAATACAAGTAATATAAAAATAATTCCACCCTGACCGGTTTGGCTCAGTGGATAGAGTGTCGGCCTGCAGACTAAAGGGTCCCAGGTTCAATTCCGGACAAGGGCATGTACCTCGGTTGTGGGCACATCCCCAGTAGGGAGTGTGCAGGAGACAGCTGATCGGTGTTTCTCTCTCATCAATGATTCTAACTCTCTATCCCTCTCCCTTCCTCTCTGTAAAAAATCAATAAAATATATTTTTAAAAAATTCCTACTAAGTGTCTATATATATATATGGAAAAGTCCACATTTTTTCTATTCCCAGGGGAATTAAAAACCATAGCTCTAAAGCTGTGTTTTGACAAACTGAAGAGTGATATAAGCAGAATTTGTGCTCATCACTTCTCTATCTTTATTATCTCTTTTTAGTTTCTCCATAAAGTTTCTTAGCACTCAGGTCTTCTTTACCCAATCCGTGTCTACTTCTCCAGTCTTCCAGGAGAGTTTGTTTGTGTGACTGAATATAATAATGTTGTATAGCCATTTACAAAGTTGAGGTCACTGGAGTCCATTGACCCCGTGAAGCCCATTTGCAGTTCTAGATGTCCAATAAAAAACACTATAATATATATTTTTAAAATTTGATATTTCTTTCTACTGAGATTTTTAAAAACTATAGATATATATAGATGTACTATATAAAATATATTTATGTATAAACATATATACCATATTCTATATATATGCATATATAAGAAATATATATATATATATATATATATATATATCCTGATATTTTATGATCAGAGAAGATTAGTACCTATTTGCTGAGATAAAAGTATAGCAACAATTATCTAGCAGTAGAAGATGATGAAGTCAATTTTAGAGATAACTGAAATGTCAAAGCTAGACTGATCACATAATTAAAATAATCCTGGAGGCTGGTGAGAGAGGATTCAAATAGCAGGGCACCTAAAAGCATTTTCTGAATTCCTCTCCTCTAAAAAGAAAGGTAATAATAATGATGATAATAATAATAAAGCAGATGTTTTTATAAGTTTTAGATTTATGAATATTGGATGGCCAGAGAGTACTCTTTAAAAAAACACAATTTAATACTAACATTACCTTGTCTCCACTGAGTCTCCATTATGTTATGTACAAAAGAAGAATGAAGTGTTTTTTTGCCTTGAATATCTAATAAACCTATGATGAAATCATTTTGTAGACTACTAGGTGCTACCAAGACTGGTAACATTACTAACTTAAGTTCCTGCTCTCTGCCAAGAAAACAATAACTGAGATTGTGTTCATGTAATAAATAGATGTCTAGTGTGTTCATATAATAATAGATGCCAGGGACCTCACAAACAATATTATTCCCAACATTGGATAAGCCATAGAGGGCACATCTGGATAAAAGTAATTAATGGATCACCAATATGGAGTGCAAGGCTTGGGGAGGTAAAGATAGAGACACGCTAAAGGATCTGCTTCTTGTTATTTTGATGATGTAGATGGAGAGAGGAGGGATTAAGTCTGCATCTTGTCTTTAAGAGACACTCAGCAGCTTTGAGTGTGCAGTTTCCACAGCAGGACAAAACCGAACTGAAAAACCTGGGGGAAATCGTCCAAGTTTTCAATCTCTAAATTTGGAAAGTGGGAGGAAGTCAGAGGATGCCATTGAGATTCTGATTAAAGTTATGAATCATTTCCACCCTCTCTAAGGGTTCCGCACCCAATCACACTGTTGGAGGGATCCCCACAAAAATGCTCTGATACCAATTGGGTGTCCTACATTTCAACTCAATTCTGACACTATCTATCTGGAGATGGAGTCAGATCTCATGGGTTAAGGGCTCACTCTCCCTTTCCCTACACTTCACGTATCCATGTTGTTACCTGAGCTCTTTTGACCAACTGACTATATAGAGCAGAGTTACAAGAACCCCCAACTTGTGTTAAATTAATTTGGGAGAGCAGCTCATAGGACACAGAAAAACATTTTACTTAGTAGATTACTAATTTATTCTGAAAGGATCTGCCTCAAAAACAGCCAGATGGAAGAGATGGATACAGGGAGAGGGCTCAGAGCTTCCATGCCCTCTCCCTATGCACTTATTCGCCAACCCAGAGGCTCTCCAAACTCATCCTTTGGGTTTCTATGGAGTCTTCATTACACTGGCATGATTGATTACATCACTGGCAATTGGTGATTAATTTAGCTGCAGACCCTCTCCCCTCCTTCAAGGTCAAGGGGTGAGGTTGAAAGTTGCAATTATCTGATCACCTGGCTGGTTGCCCTGACTCCTTAGGTCAGTGGTTCTCAACCATCTGGCCCTTTATATACAGTTCTTCATGT
Organism: Myotis lucifugus; assembly: GCF_000147115.1. Taxonomy (NCBI): domain Eukaryota; kingdom Metazoa; phylum Chordata; class Mammalia; order Chiroptera; family Vespertilionidae; genus Myotis; species Myotis lucifugus. Next base: position 1,259,849 of record NW_005871135.1, read on the forward strand.
TGTGACCCAACCATAATATTATTTTCGTTGCTACTTCATAACTGTAATGTTGCTACTGTTATGAATCATAATGTAAATATCTGATATGCAGGATCCCTGTGAAAGGGTCGTTCGACCGCCAAAGGGGTCGAGACCCACAGGTTGAGAACCGCTGCCTTAGGTGCTTTCCAAAAGTCACCTCATTAACATAACAAAAGAAACCTTTCTCACCCTGAGCACTTAGGAAATTCCAAGGGTTTTATGTCTTTGTCAGAAACAGGAAAGACAAAATATACATTTCTTATTATGCATCACAATATCACACCCTTGAAAATAATCATCATATGAACCAAATGTGTCATATGTTTTCAGGGCATTTGTAGATTTCATAGGGTCTTTGGAACCCAGTTTAATAATCCCTTTGTTCTATCATAACTAGAGTTTTCACTTAAGATGAATGGAAGCCAAATATTTATTGAGTGCTTCTATACTATACTATTTCCCATGCATTATATCTCAAAGGTCTCACAACAGCTCTAACAGGTAGGTCCTATTATTTCCCCCAATTGCATTTGAGGAAACAGGTTCAAAGCAGTATGATGATTTATCCAAGATCACACAGTTAGAAGGCTGGGAATTGAACCAGAATTCACGTTGCTACTGGACAGTGGCCATATGTCTCTCCCATGGGGAATGAACAGCGTGAGATGTTGCCCTGGGCCCATAGATGTTAGAGCCCATGGCACTGCACATCCATGTTGCCCACAATAACACCCCCAGCGACTGAGGGCCAGCCCTACCCTTGCTCTGGGTTTCCTCAGCTCTGGAAAGAGGTCAAGAATGCACCTGGTTTCATTAGCTGTGTCTCTCTGGGGATGTGTGACAGCCCATAGGATTGTGGCTGTGAGTTGGGAGTAATAAAGCAGTCGACCCCTGGATGTGGAGGGGGCATCCCCCGTGTCTCTGAAGGGCCTGCAGGTTGCAGGTGGCACTAATTTCACAGGAAAGCAAGGTGTTCGCCAAAGGAAGGACAGATGGTTCCAGTCACCAGTTATTTATTTCTATAATTAGCTGCATGCTGTGATCTCAGATCATGGAGGAAGTACTGCTTCCCGTGGAATTCCTCCATCATTAGGGAAGAAATGGGAATTGCAAGCCAAGGAGAGGATATGTGCTGAATGGTAACTCCCCAAATCTCTGGGCTTGAAGCTGTGCTGGGAAGGAGGGCATGGTCAGGCATAATTTGAATCAGCCAAAAGGACTGAGTTTTAAGTCCAACTCTGCCATAACCATGTGTTTTCACATAGAATCTTCTCTTTCTGGGTTATATGTTCTTCATCTAATAGAGAAGAATATTTTGAGAAGGATGTTTGACCATGAATGTTAGCTATATGTGCTTAGGTCAATAAGACATTTTGAGAAAAATATATGATACCAGAATACAGTATATTAGACAAATAGATGTGAGCTATGAACATGTGACTTTTAAATCTCAGACCCCCCCTTCTCTGTCTATAAAATGGAAAAAGGTAGTGTGAGAATTGAATTAGGATATACATGCAATATTCCTAGACCAGTGGTTGGCATAAAGTAGGCACTCAATGATTGATCATTAATTTTATTTTTTTAATTTAGTAGAGAAGACAGTTAAAAACAAAATATTTATCTAATGTGTCATAGAGTAAGTCTAGTGCTAAAACTGATGTAGGGGCAATTCATTGAAGATTCTTGAGGCGAGAGAGGGAATAATTAATATTGGCAGCATTCTCTGGTCCACTTTTGAAAATAGGCTCTTTTTCTCTACAAATCATCTTGTAATGATGCAGATTTCCATGACTAGCCTTGTGGATTGCTACTTATGCCTAAACCATTCTCTCTTTCTGCATTCAATGACCTTGTATTCTGCTTTATAAGTGGGATTCGTATTTAGAATATGTTAATGCCTATATTTCTGATATATTCCTTGGAATTAGCACCTCACAAATCTTGCATCAAACAACAGGGAATGTACATGTGCAGATAAACTGAATAAAAAGGAACCATCCTTTTTATGCAAACCAAGAAAAGCAAACAGACTCACGATACAGCAAGAGCCTGTCTGCCCACATTTATCTTAATGGATATTTTTAAGGCAGTTACCCTCTAAACAGCTCTGGGCACTCTGCATGTATTTGTTGCAAAACCTACCAATGATGCTGTGCATTGCAAGAAAAAGAAAACAGTCCTAGTAATAGCACCTTATAGTACATACTAGAAGCCCGTTGCATGAAGATTTGCGCAATAGGCCTTCCTTCCCCTGGCTGCTGGCACCGGTTTTCCTCTGGCACCCGGGACCCAGGCCTTTAGTCTGGCTGCAGCGGAGAAGCCAAGCCTCTCCAGTCTTCAGTCTTCAGTCTTCACTCCAGCTAGAGTCTTCAGTCTTCGCTCCGCGACTGCGTGTGCAAATTAACTGCCATCTTTGTTGGGTTAACTGGCATAGTCACTCTGATTGGCTGGTGGGTGTAGCAGAGTGACACCAATTTGCATGTTTCTCTTTTATTAGTGTAGACTAGGGGCCCGATACATGAAATTCATGCAAGAGTAGACCTTTCTTCTCCCAGCTGCCAGCACTGGCTTCCCTCTGGCACCGGGGACCCGGGCTTCCCTCACAGTCCAGCTTCATCCAGAAGAAGGTCTGGTCTAAATACATGTTATGCTTTTATTATTATTAGATGGTAAGCCTCCATGTCACTATATTTCCTCCTTTAAACCACAACCCACCAAAGTGGATGTAGGTAGAGTGAAAAGAAAATTAAGATAATACAGATCATACCATACCTCAAACTCACTAAGACTAAGATCTTGCTACCCCTCTCCCTCAATGATCTACTTCAGTTAATGGCACCCGCATCTATCCTGTTGAACAAGCAACACATTTAGAGTCATCTTTGATACCTATCTTTCCATCTATACTCACTCAAGATAGCTTGCACAATGCATTCGAGGGGGAACAAAGTAAATGGTGTGGGTGGGGGCTGATAAGATAGAAGAATATTACAAACGTCCCAACAAAATGTAACAATGGCTTGGCTTGAGGGCATTAGTGATGGAGATGAAGAGAAAAAGAAAGAATTGGTAGATATCCACGAAGTGTAAATAGTGTCGCACAAGGTCCCAAAGCCAGGGTATGGCAGAACTGGGAATCTAACTGGAGTCTCTGAACCGAATTCCAGTACAATTTCTTTTTGATTGCCATGCTAAGGCATGTCTTTTAAATGGAGGCATACATTGATTGGAGATGTTGATTTTCAAGTTTTTTTAAGATGAAAAATTGAGCTAATAATGGTAGCTACCTCATATGGTTATTGGGATGATTGCATTAGAAAACATATAAAACAAGTTTAGTTCTTTGCTAGATACATAATGAAAGCTCAATAAAAGTATGCATAAAAGTGTACATTTTCATGTCATAATAATAATTATGAATATAGGTTCAAAAGGCAAAGCACAGGGGGGCAACTTAGAACTGCAAGATTCCTACTACCCTCTGCATCTGCTTCATGCTTTCTCTCATTTTATCGAAGTCAGAACCCAGACAATCTGAGTCTTCGGTCTCGCCCCTGCCTCCCAGCTTACACAGATGATGGGAGGTTATAAAAGGGCTTCCATTCTGCCTCATCCTCTGGTGCACGTGTGTGTGTGTGTGTGTGTGTGTGTGTGTGTGTGTGTGATTAATTTTGTGTGACAAGAGGAAGATAATGCCTTGAATTTTGTCCTTGGAAAGAGCCCTGCTATTCTTGATTGAAGGTATATTTTTACAGTCTAAGTATTTTACTTATCTGTGACTGCCCGTGAATCTTCTTTTCCTTTTTACCCCATACTATTCCCTCTCTCTGGTCCTGTTAAGTTCTGCCTCCTCATATTACTGAGGTCTGGTATCTGCCTATCCCTGCCTCTTGCCAACCTTCCCAAACCTTCTCTGCCTCTCCTCCCTGCATCATTGATTCTTATCCTGTGGAATGTAGAATCTGGCTCCGACTTTACTCTCAGTCCTCGACCTCCTAAGCCCTTGCCTCTAACTTCAGGATGTGAGTACTGGACGGGAGGATTAGGGAAGTGGTGTAACAGTGGGGACTAAAAGCCAAGAACACTTTACCAATATGTCATGTTACTTTGATTGAATAGTATTTAACTTTTTTAAAAAAATGGAATAAATTCAAGGAAAATGCCAGGCTTACTCTTTATCAGTTTTGTGACCTTGAGATATCTCTTACCCATGCTATTGCAATACCTTATTCTGCAAAATATGTCTTAGAAGTAAATCAAATAAATGCGTGAAGCACGCATTACACTGCCGAGCACAGAGACTTGCTTAATAAGCACTGCATTTTACTTAAATTAACTAAATCCAAGTTACAGATGAGTAAACTGATATTCAGAGACTAAATTACTTGCCTTAAATCAAAACTGACAAGTGACAGACCTGGTACATAAGCATCATCTGGGAACTGGTTGGTCTAACAACCAGACCATGATCCAGGCCACTGGCCATGTCAGTAGCATGGACACCCCAAAAGTCCTTTGACTCTAGGAAGCTGGCCATGGGTATGACTTCTGCCTGGTGTGTACATGCCCCAGAACTTTGCAAGACTGACTTTCTGACGTTAGAGCCTCGGCTTAAAGGGAATCTGTCCACAACCACACAGTGAAGAGTGGGCACAGAGTCTCTTCACTTCATCTCCTGATGTATTTTACCAAACAGATTATTGCCTAGTACTACATCTCATTTTTTTTCCAATTGACTATTGTCTCCTCCCCCCACCCCGCCACATGTAATCACCTTGACAAGCTCATCTGCCTAGTGCACGGGTGTACTGGCAGTATCTCAAATAGCAGGCATCAACGTGTATTTATTGGATGGGTGAAAGAATAAACACAAGCAAAAAAGCAAATGAAGAACTGTCCCTGTTTCTCAGGTCCTCTGCTCCTCATGCTGTTTGCATGGGCTGCAGGGAGGAGAAAAGCAATCACCAAAGAGCACGCTTGCTCCTGAGAAAAAAGCACACTTTGAGAAATGAAGTGTTCCCTGTCATTAGCTTTCAGTCAAGCATCACATCAGGAAACCGGTGCATCAGGTGCTGTGATTGGACCTTGAGGAGGGACGCCTGCGATGCAGACAGGCCCTCCTGTGAGCTGGAACAGATGGTGCCTTCACACACATCTAAATAAAGCTGTAATGGCGTTGGCCCGCAAACACAGCACCGGTGAACCTTCCTTTACAAACGACGACGTGTTCCTGAGATGTTCTGAGAAAATCAATATCTACAGTGCCACTAATTTTCATTTTAGACACAATTTATCTTCTTTTAGGGCATCTCATCAATGGACTGCCATTCTTTCTCGTCTAGTCTAATACCAGCAGCATGCTCCCAGCACAGCTCCCTCCCCTCCCGCCCCCAGGATATCCTGGCACACTCTATCAGGGTTATCGCCCCTAGAGCATCACTCCCATAATGCACCCCTCTCCCTCAATAACTGAGTGATGAGTCGCCTTTGATTATCTGATCAAGACAGAGAATCACACACCACATGCCTATAATTAGGGTGTGCTCTGATTAACCAGTCGATGGAATAACCACCATGGAGGCTTTACAGCACAGGAAAACATTTGGGAGAGTTAAGTCTGTGGATCATTTAGAAAGAAAGCCTAGCATAATAGCCACAAGGATTATGGGGGGAAAAAAGATGGCAGGGCATGAGAGAAGATACTACAATGTATGAAAACAAAGTGGGGAGGGTTTTCCTCTCTCCCATCCACTTAAGTTGTGGGAATTCAGAGGACAGATTTGCAGTGCCCCCAGGAACCAAGAACAAAGGTGAGGATGTGTTAGCTTCTTTAATTTCTTTTCTTCCTCACTGGACTCAAGTTTCAGGAGCACTGGGACCATGTCTGTACCCATCACTATCATATCCCCATTACGAAGCACAGCGTATAGGGCTTAACAAAGGTTTTTAATGAATGACAGAGGTGATGCTCAAGTGAGGCTTTGGAGTTGATAAGAGATCACTGACACTGCATCAAGGAGAACAACAGAGGGGACTCGGGGGAAGAAGCAGCTAGGGATGCCCACTTTTTCAGAACTGAGAATGCCATGAAGGTCTTCCAAAGGTGAGACGTGGGGGACACAAATAATTTTAGATTTTATGTTACACTAGCTGGAAATGCCCTTTATGTATTTTTTGGTTGGTGTTTGTTGTGGGCTAGGCTTTTTGAAAGACCTTGATGATTCTCTGTGCTTACAGTTCCATAGGTGTTACTAAGTACCTACTATATGCTGGGCCCTGATGGATGGGTCACATCCATCAATCTCACGCAATTCTCACGGCAAATTGGAGAAGTAGGATTGTTGTGTGCCTGTTTAAATTTAAATGAATAAAAATTAACATTAAAAAATTCAGTTCTTCAATCACACTAGCTATATGCCAAGTGTTCAATAGCCAGTGGCTAGTGCCCATCATACTGGATGGTGCAGACAGAGAAAAATCCCATCAGTACAGTTGTATTGGGCAGTGCTGTTTTACACAAGGACATGTCAGTGATACTCTAGGACAGGGGTCCTCAAACTACAGCCCGCGGGCCACATGCAAATACAAATATTGTATTTGTTCCCGTTTTGTTTTTTTACTTCAAAATAAGATATGTGCAGTGTGCATAGGAATTTGTTCATAGTTGTTTTTTTAAACTATAGTCTGGCCCTCCAACGGTCTGAGGGACAGTGAACTGGCCTCCTGTTTAAAAAGTTTGAGGACCCCTGCTCTAGGACATGAAAGTTCTTTGTATTGATTACTTTTGCTTTCCAGTGTTAGTTAAGCATTGTGCTGGATGTGCAGCATGAAGGCAGGAAGATTTTGGGTTCTACTTCACCCTTGCTCATTCTCAACGTAATAACATACAGTGAAACTTAAGAAGCCCTGAGCAAATATTTCTCTTGTATATCAATCTTAAAAATAATGTCCTCGTTCTGATCATTATGTAGTTCCAAATGAATGACATTGTTGATTAGAGTTTTACTTCAAATACCATTAACTAATTATTTCTATGAATGATCAATAAATTCCCTTAAACTTACAAAACATTGTAAATGAACTCATTATCCGAAGTCTTTAGGGTACCACCAAAGACCCATCTCTTACTAAACTCATTATAAGTTCATCTCATTTTTCTAGTAATGTGCTGATCTAGAAAGACATTTCATTTTATTTTTTGAGAACTTGTACTGTTAAGTACTATGGCCAAATTATCCTCTCATCCAAATCTCATTTATATTTTCACCCTGGGCCATTTCTCACTCCACTGGCCTCATTTAGAATGGTCTCCCATTTTTCAGGAAAGGTCACTCATTGTGATGCTGGAAATTGGTTTTGGCAAACTTATTCTAGACACCATACTTGATCAATAGTCAAAGATTCTCCATTTAATATTTATTTTCCTTTTCTCTATGCAGATTACAGCAGATGAGAACAAAATGTCAGCACTCTATGTTACCCATAAAAGGTTTTACTAATACATCATCTTCCCAGTTTTCTCTATACTATCCTCACCAATCTATTCACACGCCCATCTATTTACCTACCTACCTGTATGAATGTGTTTATAAGATCACATAGAGGTTCCAAAAAATGGCTAAAAGTGAGCTTGGTTTTTGTTGTTGTTATTGTTTGTTTTTTAAGTATTGTAGGGCCCAAAGTAACTTAAAAAGGTACTAAACCAATTGCACCTAAGGTCTCTTCTTCCAGCTTTAGCTGAGTGGATATAGTTGAAGAGTGGGGATAGAAATCTTCCCTTCTTTTTTCAGTTCCATGGAATCATGTGGTTTAACATCCACAAAGCAAGCTCTTTCAAAGCTGCCTTTAGCATCTAGCAGTTACTCCATCAGCCTCAGGTCTGAGCTTGGCTACCACCTCCTGAGCTCTGCCCAGCTCAGTCAGCTCCAGAGGATCTGCTTTCCTCCCAGGCCAAGTAATACAGGTGGAGTCTTATACCTGTATCCCCTTTTCTGGACACGGGGGCTCCTGCTTGGCCATTGGAGGTGGCATCAAAGTTACTAAAGCCAGCCGATATTCCTCTAACCGTAGTTCATCGAGTAGTTCATCCAAGTGTGATTCAGGAACCAATAAAATATGACGGCAAATCACTTTATGGAAATTAGTTTTTAATTATTCATTGGCAATTTGACTGCAATCCAGCAGGTGTCCTGATAGGATGAAGATGACTCCATAAGTAGATTTTTTTTTCTGTCCGTAAAAATATTCAACATGTCCCAAAATCCACGTGAAATTTCCCAACTTGAAGAGGCCAAGGGGGAAGAACTAGTCCATCACCTCCAGAATGAGTCCTCTCAGTAAAGATTTCCTTATTCATTTATTCATTTGTTGAATGATTCCTATCTTTTTCGAATGAATCATTTATGTAAGAGATAAGAAAAAGGACTGATTAAAAAGATAAAAATATAGAATCATTTAACGTGAGGTCATATTTCTACCTTCCCTCTTCCACCCATTTCCTGAAAGGCAGGCAGTGTGATATTATGGGGGGAAAATAATTTTGAGCAGGGAGACCCGGGTTCCATCTAAATGCCACCAGTTACTGACTGTACAACCCTAGCAAATCAATCAACCTCTCTGAACCTCCATTTCCTCATATGCAGATATGGGAATATTAAAAACTTGAATGAAGAATAAAAATACAATGTGTGTGCCTGGAAAATTGTTAGATTTTGGAAATGACAGTGGGTAGGATCATTATGCAGCGAAGTGTTTTTTGAAGTGTCTTGGAAGGCTAATCTCCAGCTAGCTGAGGCCCTGAGGGCATTTGGCAGTTTACAAAGTGTCCACAGGCCAATTTACATATAATTTCACCTGGGAGGTTTGGAGTACAGGTTTCCCTGGCTATCTAAAAGCAGAGCCCTCCTGTGAAAACTTTCTTAAGCAGAAATGGCGTAACGTGAAGAAGCAATTACCATGGATTTGAATGTCTTTATTTCGTTCACCATGAAATGCTTACGTCTAGTTTTATGCTAAGTGTTAGCACCCTTATGAATTCTCTTAGGCTTTTCTGTTACCTTAGGACACATCTTGCTAACGGATGCACAGAATAAATCCAGATAAAGCACAGACACAGTTCAAAACCATAGCAGCTTGCTGCAGAGGGTGGTTCTCTAGGAAGGAGCTTGGTGGGGCCACCTGCTACTTAGGGTGGGTGGGGGCTGAAAAACAAATGCAGAACCCTATTTTCGCTTTTTGCCTTTTTTTTGAAAATCCTCTTTGGATTTGTTCTTAGTTAAGTGCTAGTATTGGTCTTTCCTAAAAGCAAATGTGAACTTTGGAATGTATGGGATGCCTGTACTAAATTTAGGAACTGCTCCATCATCTTACCAACGTCCCCCTAGTACCAAAAGGCCTCTTCAATGAATGGCCTTTAATTTTATCACTAGCACCATGGCCATGAATAAATAAAATAGGGTATGTGAGAAACCTTTCCTGAGCTCCAAATTGTTCTTCAGATCTGATTATGAGAATGATGTCATCCCAGCATTTTAGATTTGAAAAGATCTGATTATTGCTAATTATTGCTAATTATTGAGTGTTCATACATCAGAATTTTTTAAGTCAATAATAATTTAACCCTTAGCTTGATATATTAGTATCAGTTTAGTCCATAATTTACCTTTTTTTTTAAATCCTTACCCAAGGATTTTTTCCATTGATTTTTCTTTTTTTTTAGAGAGAATGGAAGAGAGAGAGAGAAAGACAGAGAGAAACATCAATGTGAGAGAAACGCATTGATTTGCTGCCTCCTGCACACACCCTGACCAGGGCCCTGGCTGGGGAGGAGCCTGCAACTAAGGTACATGCCCTTGACCGGAATTGAACATTGGACCCTTCAGTCAGCAGGCCGATGCTCTATCCACTGAGCCAAACTGGCTAGGGCCATAATTTAGCTCTTCAAGTTCCACTAGCAAAAATTCAAGGACCACTCTAATTTTTTTCCTCTCTCCTTTTCCTGTAGTGTCCTTTCCTACCTCCTATCCTCTCAATATTCTTTTTTCTTTTGGGTATAGGTGAAATTTTTTTGTTAAAATTTAAAAGACTAGAAAAAGTAATTCAATGATCTTGGTTTGTAAAACATTTCACACTCATTTTTGTTCATGATGTAACTCCTTACCTTTCTAGTCTAATCTTTCACCATTTTTGCATTCAGACCATATGATTTTTAAGAATGGAAGGGTCCCTATTGTATCAAAAGTTACATTATAATAGATCTCTCCCCAAGCCCTTTTAAAAGTGTTTATTATTATTATTATTGTTGTTGTTGTTGTTGATTTGAGAGAGGGGAAGGGCAGAGAGATAGAGAGATGATCACTCCATTCATCACTTATTTATACATTCATTGGTAGTCTCCTTACATACCCTGACCAAGGATCAAACCCACAACCTCAGGATATTGAGATGATGCTCCAACCAACCGAGCTAGTTGGCCAGGATTCTCCCAAAATCTTAAAAACAGACAGGCAACAAAGTCCATTCCGGGTTCCTTGTGTGAAGCACACAATTCAAAGGGAGAAGGATCTAAGGACCGGACATCTGAGAGAGGAGGAAATACAACCTCTACTTGCAAGGCAGGGAGATCTGTGAGGAATATGCATCGTTTTGTAGAGCAGATGCTCCTACATACCCCATATGGAGAATGAGGATGGAGCTGACAATCTGCTCTTTCCCACTGCTCTTCCCATATCCAAGAAACCAACCCCATCTTCCTCTTTGAGGAAACAAAAATATATGAGATTTTAATAGAGGATTGGAGAGAGAGAGAGCAAGAGCGAGAGAGAGAATGAACGCTAAGAGGCATAGAAAGAATAATTTAAATCCTGGGACAGATTGTAAGTGCTACAGTGAAGAATCAATAGAAAATAATACTGTGTCAAAGTTAACATGAGATTAAATTTTAAAAAAATTTGGAGGAAATATGGTAAAATTAAATCTAATGGAACAGAAAGAGGGAGAGATACCCCACAGCTGTGGTCTGGGGCAGAGGCAATGGGGGATCCAGAGAGGGAGAAGTCAGTGAAGGCACCAGCATGCACTTAAAAACTAGACAAGAGAAGTGCCTGCTAGCTCTGGCCATGTTTGGGCCTAAGACCTGGGAAGCAGCGTGAAGAGGAAGTAAAGTCAAATGCTCTCCCTGGAGGAGCCTGGGGCTAGAACCCTGTGTTTAGCTACCTACAGCATGGGGTTATGAGGAGGGAGATGTGGGCTCCACAGTTAGCCCTCTCATGCTCGAAGAGCGTCACCTAGGTGAGTTGAGTAAACACTGAGCACCTCAGTTCTTTCTTCTGTGAAACATGAGAAGTGGCCTAGGTAAACTGAGGCCACTGCTAACTCTGAGATGGTATTAAAACCTCAAAGCCGAGTCCAATGGTTCAAGGTGTGTGGAAACTCGGGATGAGCATGGGTGGCATGATAAAATGAGCTCAGACAAGAGCCCAACTGTGTGGAAATCCCACATGACAAAGGGCCTCAGCTATGAACTGGATGCTGGGTATCTGCTTTGGTTTCTGCCAGAAACTCACTGTGTGACCAACGGCAGTCCCTTGACCTGCCTTGGCCTGTTTTCTGACACAATGCAATGTGCATGCGGGTTCATATGTGAAGATGAGGAGACCGCAGGTAGATGGCTTGCGACCCATCCTAAGCAGCCTCCTCAAAGCGCCAGGAGGGAGACCAGGTGGAGACTGGAGAACCAGCAGTATCACACCCGCCTGAATGTAGATGGTAGGTGCTTGATTTCAACGAATTGCATGAATCAGAATGCATGCAAACCTTTTAATGTTTTCAAGAGAAGTCTGAATTCCTGACTTGTATGCCACATGCAATGGCCAAACAAGGGGTGAGGATTTCAGCCAAACAATACATAACGGAGCTACCAGGTTGCAGCATGCAATGTCTGGGCCAGATGCTCTCCATGCTCTCCAATGCTGGCGTTGTGTAATATAAGGAATGGAGAGTTCTTCGATATGAACATGACAACCAAGGGTGAATGACCGAGAGTGGATTAGGGAAGATGTGTAATGCTATTTTCTCTTCTCTTAGCTTTTGTTCCCCTCTTTGATTGGTTTAGTCCAGACCACAGCTACCAGAAGCAGTGTCTCTTTAATGCTACTCACATCTTATTTTCTCTTCTATCCTTGTCTTCGTCCTTTCCTTCTCACACACAGCCTCTCCGGACTGCATTTTAAAATCCGCCCCTGTTTCTCATTCCTGGTCTTTATCTCGTTGCGGCCTCCATGCCCCTGGTCTCTGTCCTTGCTCCCTCTGACTCAGGTCCCTGGGTAGCACCAGCCCTGGTGTCTGAAGGCAAGTGAAATTCCACTATGTGAGAAGCTAAAAGTATTTCTGTGTTGGGATATTTAATCATTTGAATCCTTGATAGGAAGAGTTCTTTTTATGTCTTCCAGCAATAAATCTAGGCTGTATCTAATCTCTGATCTCAGAGAGAAGAGAATTAACCAGCTGAGAGTGTGACTAGAAAGGAAACACACAGAAAAGGGAGTGAAAAAGAGACCACTTTATGTGTGCATATAGCATAGCAATATGGAATCAGTGAGCGAGAGAGAGAAGAGAGCTATTCTTGGGCCCTCTTTGCCCATCAATCAGCAATACCTCCTAAAAGGCTTGAGTTTTCCCTTCTTCAAATATCACCTTATTTTTGCCCTTCTATCATTCTTACTCTACTTCTCAGAAGCCTCTTGATTATTACCCTCAAATTAGATAAATCGCCTTAGTCATTCCATCCCTTGTTTGCTCTCTTTCTAGTTTCTGCTGCTTTTCAAATGGTATTGTTGTTCTGTTTTTACATGAGATCACAAACAGTAATGTGTATCCTTTACCACTATATTTTCTTTATTTACTGCATTTCTGGCATAAAGTGGGTACTTATTAGTCTGCTTGAATTCTTCTCTCTCTCTCTCTCTCTCTCTCTCTCTCTCTCTCTCTCTCTCTCACACACACACACACACACACACACACACACACACACACGAGACATTGATGTTCTTTCATTTCCCTCTCTTGGGTGGTCTTTACAACTTACCAAGATCATATAGGGCTTCCCTAAAAAGGCCATATCTAGGGTGCCTGGCTCACCTCTACTAACGAAACACTTTGAGGGTAGAAGCCAAGCTCTGTATTTTCTGCTTCAGTGGAACAGTCCTCAATTCACAGCAGAGACTCAGTTTTATACATTTCTTGGGAGTAAACGGACTTGACTTCTAACTCAGTTTGTGCTTCTCATCATTGATTTGAGCATGGCCAGCATATCTGAATTCTCTGGGACTCGGCTTTACCATTTCTAAGGTGAAGATTGCATGACCTCTCAAGTCTATTTGAGTCTTTATTTGAATATATTGTGATTTCAACTTTATAATGACATTTGAACATTTTTCTTGTCTGATTTCCTGATAATTCCTTTGAATAAGTAAAAGCAACAGGAACATAATGGCTCTGCTCCATCTGTTCAAGAGGACACCCTACTTAGGTCCAGGAGGAAAAGGTGAAACACAGGGCGATGGAAAATTAATAAAGCAACAGCAACTCCTTAGTAGGTCTCACTGGGAAGACAACTGCCCCAAACAGCAGAGCAATTGAAGCTGTGGAGAAAGGGGGTGTGGGTAGGAGATCCCAGACCTTGTCTGTATCCTCTCTCAGCAAGCCACATTCCTTTTGTGGGGCTCTGTTTTCTCACGTATAAAAGGAAGGCTTAGGATAATTAATCGTTATACTTCTCTCTGGGCTCGGACATTCTAGGATTGGACAAGAACAGCTTAAGACTAGATCGTATGAGCCCAAATTGGAAAAGAATAGAAGTACATTATTTCGGTATGTGCATCATAAAGTAAACCACATTGCAAAGGAGGCTGCAAATGGGTTTTCAGCCTGTACCATCCAACACAGGAGTGACTCCCTGCCCCCATCTGATCTTTAATCCTGTAAAACTCTTTTTCTTTCATATATATATATATCAGCTTTTCTTGTTCTCCTTCTGTCTTGCAGAGATTCTGACATCTTGTTTATTTCTACTTGAAATAAAGAATTATTTCAGATGCACATTCTCTTTGCCTGTCAACACACTTAAAAGAACATGTTCTATACATCAAAGGCACCAACTAATTTCAAAAAATTCACACACAAAGTAGACAAAGGTATCCTTCCAAACATAGTTTTTCTGCTCTGATTAGAAAAAAAATGCAAAAGAAAGTATGCATTGATTCTAAGACCTTTGTCTCCATTTATTCTTTGTTTTCCCAATTAACATGATCTGTATGCTCATAAGCCTCTCCTTCCTCTCCTTCCTTCCTCGCTCCCTCCCTCCCTCCCTCCCTCCCTTCCTTCCTTCCTCCCCTCCCCTCCCCTCCCTTTCCTTCCTTCCTTCCTTTTTAACATTTAATTTAGGCGAGTCTCCCAAACCCTTTCCCTTGTCAGTCTTCTATCTTCCTTTCTCTAAGAAAATACACCCCTTTTTTTTCCTCACAGAATACATAAAAAGAAGATATTTAATATAGATATATTTTAGTGAGGTTAATTTTATAGCCTTAACTTAGCTGTGCCTCAATGAGAGTGACAATTTATAGCAACATTAAAAAAGATGTTAACAATTGGTCCCTCCTACTATCTATAAAACGACTATATGCATATCCCTAGGACCCAACAATTCCATACCTGGGTACATCCCCAACATAAATGCACCCACCGATGACATGCCATTGAAGGTTCATAGTGACACTACTTGTGATAGCCAACAATTGAAATCCATCCAAATGCTGCTAGAAAGAGGGGTGAAAAGTAAATTGTTGCCGGTCATACAATAGATTATGATATAGTAATCAGAATGAACAGTAAACACTACTTTGATTTAAGCACTGCAAGAATGCCTGAGTTTTTACTATGTTTATTATGTTACTGCTCTGTCTCCCCTTTCCCAGTGTGGCACTCCCAGATCCTGTGGGGAAAACCAGCCTAGCATTTGGGCAAGTCCTGATTCTAAGCCCTCTTGTGAGCTCACCTGGAGGTCAGAAGTTTCACTGTTTTATCTTTTCATCCGAAAAGCCTCTCTGCCTCCTGCCACCTTTATCTCCAGTCTGATCCTAGACTCACATTCCCCAGGAAAGAAGCCACGGGTTTTGTTAGCCTAGGACAGTGATGGCGAACCTCTGACACGCGAACTCATTTTTTTGGTTGATTTTTCTGTGTTAAATGGCATTTAAATATATAAAATAAATATCAAAAATATAAGTCTTTGTTTTACTATGGTTGCAAATATCAAAAAATCTCTATATGTGACATGGCACCACAGTTAAGTTAGGGTTTTTCAAAATGCTGACACGCCGAGCTCAAAAGGTTCGCCATCCCTGGCCTAGGAAATGCTATTTTCTCTCTGGAATTTAATTCTTCTAAATTGTTTAATGTTCACAGTTTGGTCATGTTTCAAAAATGTGTTACTTTTGTAATCTGTTTAGTTTTTCCCCTAGTAGTTCCAACACAGGCAATAGTTTGCTGCTACCTTCTGCTCCCAAACCAGAAGTAGATAGCTTCTCAGGTCTGAGTTTTAGTTCTTTTACTAGCTAGCTCTGTAAACTTAGGCAAAATCTATGACTTGGTTCCTCATCTAAAAAATGAGATAAAAGGACTTTCTCCACAGGACTAGTGGGAAGACTTAATATGATAATACATGTCATATGATCTAAATGAGGTGTATAAAAATTTTAAAAAATGGCATTTACAGACTTATCTAAATTGTGTTGGTACTAATAACTATAGATTTGGGGGGTAGGCTTTTTTAAAACAGGAGAAAGATTACAAACACAAAATAAAGATTTAAAAATAATATGTTGGTAGAAAAGTTAAGAAATCCAGCTAAATTTTTTTAAGTCCCCAACATCCAAAAAGCAATGTAATTTTTAACAAAATAATTAAAGTTCTGACATACTTCTGTAATAATTTTTTCTTATATTCTTTTCTTTTTGCTTCATGTGATTATATCTTTCTATGACAATACTTTGCAATCTTCTCTAAGAAGATGATAAAAAGTAATTTGATTTTTCTCTCTAATGTTGCTTAACATTTGTCTTCCACTACAGATAATTTAGAAAAGTTGTTTGTTTTTTTTGAGGGGGGGGGGGTCACTAATTAAATCTCATGTAAATTTTTAAGATGTGGTCAAATTTGTACAAATCTTTAGAAAATTGTTTTCATACTGAGTTATAAAATTTAAAAGCATTTTAGATTTTCTTAGATGCTTTTTGAGCTTGGAGCTCTAATTAGAAGTATTATGAAAAGCCACTTTGGCACTGGAATTACTAGAAATAACTTATATATACAAAACTGACTCTGACCTATGTAAATATATTTCGCTGAAACTCAAACACTGTATCACCAACTAAACTTCTCATTATCCAGCCCTGGCTAATGTAGTTAAATGGTTAGAGCATCAGCCCACGCACTTCAGGGTTGTGGGTTCGATTCCCAGTCAAGGGCATGTACCTGGGTTGCAGGTTCGATCCCAACCAGGTGCCCAGCTACAGTCCGGGCCACGTGTGGGAGGTAACCAGTCAATATGTCTCTTTTACATCAATGTTTCTCTCTTTTTTTCTCTCTCTCTCTCTCTC
>NW_005871135.1:1278152-1279849 GCF_000147115.1 Myotis lucifugus
TCGGAGGATGGAATCCCCACTCGTTTTTTATTGTATTGTATTGTATTGTATTGTATTGTATTTATTTATTTATTTATTTTCAAATCTTAGTCATAGTGCCTAGCTTCTTATCTCACAACTCCTCCCAAAAATTAACAAAAAAATGAAGAAAAGACAATTTTTTAAATTACTACCTGTTGCCAAACTCTCCCTATTCGTTATGTCAGAGAGCCCTTGTAGTTAATTTTATAAATTAACAATTTTAATTTACACATGAGAAAAAAGTGTTGGGTTAAGAATCTAGCTTAAGACTGCACAACAAATAAACTATAAAACTGAACATTTCCTTGGGTCCTGGGCCATATCCCCAACTCTACCATATTCCTTTGTGTTGGAGTAGGTTTCAGGACAGGTATGACTGTAGGCCATGCAGTAGCTCCAGTAGGCTGCCCCCCAGAACCCCAGAACAGGCCCTGATGGATGTAGGTTTTGGTGGTGGTGGCCAGGTAGACAGGAGGAAGAGAGGTCATCTTAGAACTTTAATAATACTGACAACTTCTTAGCTTTCTGTGATGTTTTACAATTTATAAAGTACAGTTTCTCTGATATTTTAACAGTGGATCCTTAACTCACTTCTCTGATGTAGGGATTATTGCCACATTCCTTTTATTACTGGAAAAAGAGGCTCAGGGGTCTATACGTATTTGCTCAAATACTGAATTATAGTAGAGAACAGAAACTTAAATCTACTAAGTCAGCGATTTTTAACTGATGTGCCATAAGAATTTTTAAAACATGCAATACTACATGACTCTTTAGTCAGAGGCATTGACTCTTTTCCCTAACAAATGTAATCAGAACAATAAAGATTTAATTTAAAAAAAAAATTTAAAAGCTAAAAAAAAAAAAAAAAATTATACCTATTTTTTTGTCAGATCGGCAAAAAATACATTTTTTGGTGTGTTGCATAATTTTAGTAATTAGTTTGTGTGTGTCATGAGGTAAAAAAGTCTGAACATTGCTGTACTAGGTGTTGTTCAGCACTTTTTTTTTGCTTGGTTAAATTTGAAACATTCTGCAAGATCTCAATGACCCACTAGGATTTTCTGGAGTGGAGTTTTGAAACAATCACACTAGATTTCATAGCCTCTTTACTACATATCACAGAAAGTGTCCTTGATTAGGCTGGAACATTATCAAGGGAAAACCTAAGAACTGCAATTCAATTAAATGCTCTACAAAGAAATTGTATAATTACTGAAGAGTAATCTGAAAACTTCAAACCAACCATTCTTTGGTTACCTACTCAGAAGGAGAATGTAGGGTGAAATAAAACATGTGATTTACCTATAGGGCAGGGGTGGGCAAACTTTTTGACTCAAGGGCCACAATGGGTTCTTAAACTGGACCGGAGGGCCGGAACAAAAGCATGGATGGAGTGTTTGTGTGAACTAATATAAATTCAAAGTAAACATCATTACATAAAAGGGTACGGTCTTTTTTTTTTTTAGTTTTATTCATTTCAAACGGGCAGGATCCGGCCCGCGGGCCGTAGTTTGCCACGGCTGCTATAGGGTCTTTAAGATCATGTCTTGATGTCTTCTTATCAAAACTTCCAAGAATTGTAGACCAAAATGGGACTTATAAAAGATACTAGAGGCCCGTGCACGAAATTCGTGCACGGGGGGGAGGGGGGGTTGTCCCTCAGCCCAGCCTGC